>NC_050184.1:12154785-12264785 GCF_008315115.2 Sander lucioperca
TTGTGCGAGAGAGATCAACGGTACCCGGTAACGTGGTGACGGGATCTTCTATGCTAATTTCGAGGTCAACGTCAGACACCGCCATGCTGGCTAGTGCTCTGTACTTGTGTACTGATGTCAGGGGACAACTTTTCACCTCGACGAGAAATATCGTCACGTTTTATTTAATATGGCGAGATCTCGTCACACCTGTAGTATCAAACTTAAATTATTTTTGGATAACGACCAAAATATGTCTTGATCGTATCAAAAACTGTGAAGTCTCCAACACTTGCATTTAATGCTTGTAACTTAATGTAACATATCAAAATCAATTTGGTATACTGAAACTCGGGTATCATATTTGCACTAGCACATTTCAAACTAGAATCAGCTCTAGTTGGCCCAGTATTTAGTAGTGTGTAGTCATGAGTGCTTACCAATTTGAGCATTATCATAAAGCAGCAGGTCAAAGGAACCCTGGTAGCCAGTGCGGTAGTTGGTTCGTGTGCCGCTGTCCCACTGCACCACCACGGTCTTGTCTGGCGTGGTAGTGCTGCCCTGCCGCCCGATCTCCACCACAGTTCCTACATGGCCCTCACCGTCATCCTGGTTTCCCCATTTCCAGTCCAGGCCACGCACCACGCGCATGCCCACCTCCATGCTGCCTCTGCTGGGGCCTGGCCTGGGGGCTGAGCGCGACGGCCGGGGCCTGGCAGCGCTGTCACTTCCGCTGCTGCTGCGCCTCCGGGGCTTCTGAGGGATGGAGCTGGCTCGTGCCGACAATATTGCAGGAAGGGACGGCACCAGGGGTATTTCCGGGAACAGATCAGGGGTGACTGGGGGTAAGAGAAGATAAAAGTTAAGTGAAACCTGGTAAAAAAATACAGCAACTTATCTTATCTAGCAGGACACTGCTAGATAAGATAAACTTGATTGATCCCACACAGGGTAAATTCACTGCAAGTACAAATGTGTTACAAAGTTAGAATGCACTAATAGTGGCATTGCTTTTTCCTAGTCTATACTTCTCCTTGCCAACTTGTCTAGAGTTCATGTCAAAGCTTCACTCTGTCCTCAGAAAGTTTTGGGTTTATTCCTCTGCTTTTAAACAAGGAAATCACACAACCTGTGCGTTGTCTGACTACAGGTCTGTCAGTGGCTGCTCAGGGACTTATAAAGCAACATGCCATATGTCTCATAAATTTCAGAGCAGTTTTTTTTCTCTTTGCTGGTGGATCATTCACTGGAGGTCTTGCTGTGTGTCATGGCACATTTCTGGAAAGAGCAGCTGGACATGACAGCGACACCCTGCTGCGCTAATCAAGCCCTGACCTGACACACACAAACACACACTTATACTTACATCCTAAGCAAGCCAGTCCATTGGCTTCATTCATGTCAACCATAACACTCAACTACTAACCCTAACATAGCGATCACAAGGTGTAAGTTGTACAGATGTAAGCTGAGTATCCTACATCCTAAAGCAAACAAAACCTATTTTTCTTAGTTCGGGAGGAAGCTTTAGGGTAAGCTATGTTCTCTGACCTCAGACTATCTCTGTAAATACTTATTTTGTGTTACAATATGGCCATTGGCCAATCACATAACACAGGTGCAGTTCTATCTGTTAAATGATGGATATACATTGTTGGGATAAAGCCTGACATCCGGAGTCCCTCCCCTTCCACTATCTATTTGCAAGCGCAAATGACCTTAGACAGAAGCAAACATCTTAAGTGGTAGCCATTTACCAACAGCAAAACAATATGAAAAGGTATAAATTGTATATCAGATATCCATTTTTATGGACATGCCTGAATCTCAAATATAGTTACATAGTAACCAAAAAAACCTAGAACTGAAATCCTAAAGTATTCGCAAGAATACATTAAACAGTCGATATCTTGTCACAAGGATTGGACGTACAACTCACAAATTCACACTCTTGACAGATGACTCAAATGTTTTTGAATGAATGCTACTGGATGCTGGAAACAAGAACTAATACAGGAAGGGCACAGCATTTATGTGGCAGCTATACAGAAAGGAACTTTTGCTGAGGAGCGTGATCATCAGCAGACACCCAGTCACATCCACACGTGTCAGAAATATTCTTTGCAGTGTTCCATCTCCACCATTACAATTATTAACAAGATTTAAAACCAAATATAAAGCATTCCTTGTTTGATACAGCAGTGCTATTTCTGTCTAATCATACAACAAAAATGTTTGTGAGGTTGCAGAAAAGGAAAACTGCAGGCTTGTAAAAACTGAAGCACAGTGCATACAATTTTTCCATATGTACTACCAACAATATTACTAGAGCTCCAAATTACAGCCAACAGAATTCACATCGTGATTGTCTGCCTACATGCGTCTTTCCTAAAAGTTTAAGAAAAGAAGAAAGTCGGCTGAAGAGATCTGACATATTATGCACAGTCCCTTAAGAAAGTGAAGCACATATCCTAATTGTTGTCACTTTTTACTGCCAAGACTTGCATTCAGGTCCTGCTGTGTATCAAAACATACAAATGCAACTACCTTGGAGGAATCACATGTAGTGTACAGGAAGAAAATTGAGTGATAAACCTTTCACAAACATGTACACAAATGTCCACTTTTTAGCAATATTAAGAAGCCAACAGCTCAGGAATTACCATTAGTAGGGCTGGGCTATATCAAGATGAATATCGTCAAAACATAATATAAAAATGTATATCCTATATAATTCCTTGCAAGTGTTACTGAATTGGCAATAAATGATTTTCTGATTCAGATTTTTCTATACCTTTGCCAAAAAAATCAGCGGCTGAACTGCGTTATGGCAATATTTAAGCCAGTTGGACGAAACTTTACGTTCTGATCCTTGCATTATGTTCATTTTGCACTAAAGTTATGAATAAAATGAGAAAATACTCAGTACTTTTCATTTGTCAAGTATTTAATTCACACAGGAGTATACAAAAATAGGCTTTACCAAGCAGATATTTCATATAGACTATTATTTAATTGAATTACCATAGAACATGCTATATCGTGATATATATCGTTATCAAGATATGAAATGACATATATCGGGATAGAAGATTTTGGCCATATTGCCCAGCCCCCATTAGTGTTGGTTGCATTTATGCACCATTATTAAATCATTATTTTATACTTTTATAATTATCAACAGACTAGTCTTGCATTGCCAGACCTATCTGCCAGACCATGGTCTGGCTACACCGCTTATCTATTCTGGAATAGGGCAAAAAACACTCTGGCTTGTTTGTATTTCTTTAAACCAATCACAACTGTCATAGACGGCACTAAGCCTTGGATACAGCAACGTTGCCCTTGCAAATAGATAGTGGAAGGGGAGGGACGCCGGATGTCAGGCTTTATCCCAACAATGTACATCTGTCATTCAACAGATAGAACAGCACCTGTATTATGTGATTGGCCAATGGCCATATTGTTAACACAAAATACATTATTACAATAATTACAGACAGTCTGAGGTCAGAGAACATAGCTTACCCTAAAAAATCATTTGCCATGTTTGTCAAAAGAGTCAGTCCACATTCCTTAGCAGATGGTGGTGTTAATCCATCATGTCTCTGTTAACAACCACCACTGATCTAAATTACAAGGACAAGGGGAGACTTAAGCTTTTTCTGGGGAGAGCTAAAATGTAGTAAATTATCTATGCTGGTGTAGACAGGAAACTTTCAACAAGTAAACATTGTAAAGTCTATCCACATTTGTGTGAATATAGCAGCTCGCCAAATGCCCTCCATTTATCTGGTAATTTTCACCTAATATGTATATAGCCTGATAGTTCAGTCAAAGGGTTTAGATAAAAAAAAACTTTCAATAATAGGGTGGACAGTCTGTAATGTGCATGAGATTACACTTGCGCGCTTATCAAGATTACAATGTCATTTTGGAATAAAGCCGTCTGCTTAAGCATGACAACATATGGGATGTAAGGGATCAAAGGAGGGAAAGCAGACTGCTTATACTCCAATTTCTGTCCAAAAATGACAGCTTAACTTCTTTTATGCACTGAAATAATATGCCAGCCAAACATCAAATATTTCAGCTGTCAACAGAGGAGCTTTCGCGGGAAGTGGACGTCTTTTACACAGCTCCCAGCATTCTGTGTGTGGATGGATGTAGGAAATGGCAAGTTGAAGTACCAGTAACTGAGAGTACAATCATGATGAATCGCTAACTGACCTAAAAACACACCACACTTAAACCACACAGAGAATACTTTGTTCAACAATTCCAACACAAGCCTTACTTCAACATTTGCAGTAAAGCAAACCCACAATCTAGCATTCTGGATTGAGGAACTGTTTTGCAGACACAGACAGAAAAAAGGTAACCTACCATCTACATTTAAAACACATACCCACCCCCTCCCACGTCACCAACTCTGCTGCCCCCACACTGTGTTCCATAGAGAATTCAAGCCAAACACACTGATATCTAATCATAATTAAAACGTAGATGCAAGTGCAACACAGGGGATTCAGGGGATGACTACACACGCTCCTAAAAAACATCTACAGGGAGACCATTTCTTACTGTAAGCTTTATCTTTTGCCTCTACAATAACACCAACAAATGCACACCCCAGAAAAGGGTGAATACACGGTTCAAACTGCACTTGCCAAAGATATTTAGTAAAATAAATCTTCTTCTTAAATCCCAATGCACGTTATTGTTTGGTGTCGACAGATGGTCACTGCTAGAAAATAAGAGTAAATCCCAAAATTGCCTCCTAAACAGCAGTGAGCAATTACTACATACCAACAAACTCTTGCTCAAATTTGGGACTGCCGATGAATGTATTAAGTAAAGCAGCCTGACTAGCTTTGAAAATCACAACTCAGCAGCTGTTTGCACAAACACTTCTGGTTTGAACAGTGTGGTCTCTAACTTTCATTTTTGTTTTTACACTTTTGGGTTTACTTATGCATTTTACATATATTGTGTGTAATGTCATCTGCAGCAACAGCAAAGTCTAGCAGCTTTATAAGGGTAAACTACAAAAAGTTTAAAGCTAGTTTGGCAGGAGACTGCTTACTGTTACTAAATTCACTAAAGTCTAATTTGACCCCTATTAACCACAGTAGCAATTTCACCTAACTAAGCATAACCTGGACACCGTCAGCATTGGAGGTCGAAATCGTAAAGATTCGACAAATCACAGTTTATAGATGGACTGAGGGCTAAACCAGGCAGGATTACAGCTCTCTGCCTGCAATAACAGATGGACTGACTTCCGTCATACACACTGCTGAGGGCCAATCTGTGAGGGCAACGTCAACCTCCTTCACACAAACAACCAGACATGCGTTTGGCCACAACACAAATAAACACACACCATAAACAAATGCTCAAAGATTGCATGCATGCAAAAATTGCTCAGGAATATTATGTAATTTCCATGCTACACGTGGTGTTTGGAACATCGATATACAATTGACAATGTACTTGCAATATCATTTTATATTTTTGTAAGCCAATAAGGTGGAAAACAATAAAATACAATGTATTTCAAAACTGAATTATTATCAGCAGATTACATTGCACAATGTAAAATGCTTTGTAGTGCTGGTAGACTAGACCATTTTCAGTTGAAGTGTTGCAATGGGACTGGGATCCCACAGGTCCAACATGATCACAATCACCAGGGAAGCGAGTGGATGTGAGACACTGGGTCTGTGGGAGCAGGAAGTAATGATCGCAAATCCTGCAGGTGCAAGAAATAGTCCATCACAGAACTGTGTGTAGTTTAGGACTGCAACTAAAAATAGTTTTTATTGTCGATTATTTTCTCGATTAATCGATTAGCGTTTGGTCTATAAAATGTCAGAAAATGAAAAATGTTGATCAGTGTTTTCCAAAACCCAAGATGACGTCCTCAAATGTCTTGTTTTGTCCACAACTCAAAGATATTCAGTTTACTGTCACAGAGGAGAGAAGAAACTAAAAAAAATAGTCACATTTAAGAAGCTGGAATCACAGAAAGTTTAACTTTTGTTTTCATAAAAAAAAAAAGAAAATGACTAACCGATTGATCGATTCTCAAAATAGTTCAATTAATTTAATTGTTGACACCTCATCGATTAATCTTTACAGCTCTAGTGTTATTTTTCTTTGTGTCTATCTGGTTGGTTTGACGTGATTAAAAAAAATATGTTTTAGAATCAATACAATAATGGTACACGTGTCCCTGCTTTAGGTTTAAGTAAGGCAGTGTTATGCCATGTCCTGTGACACGTGGTCTGACTGGCTTATATCCTCACTCTAATGTCTAATAAGAAGAGGCTGTTTGCCTGTGCTGTTTGTTTTATATCAGTAACACTTGACCTAAATGCTTAGCAAAGTGCAATCTACACACAAGCTCTATAGCTATAGCCTCATCAGCCTCATATCAGAAATGAGTGTAAAAGCCTGCTGGAAACATCTGGTGACCAGAGGACTTTCACGAAAATCAATAAAGGACACTGAGTAAATAACACATTTACAAATATTTCTTCAGAGTGGGCGACAAACCTAAAATTAGACTCTCCATTTTCCATTTCAGCCTTCTGCTTGGCCTATCTTCCATTTCTTATATCTCACTCAAACAAGCGCTGTGTACTGTAGAGTGTGGAAAAGAATAATAATCACATATTAATTAACTATCGAAACTAACTTAAAATGTACTAAATTGACATTTTCAAATATGTGTTGTCTTGTCAGCTTTGTCCAAAAGCATTCTTACAAAACTTAATGGCTGCAACAACAGATTTAAAAGGCAACTTGATAGTGGCAGAATTGTTCCCATCAGCAAACTCTGTCCCTGAAGCCTTTTACAAAAAACTCTACCACAGCAAAACCATGATACCCTAAGAACACTTTCTGTACATTTGATGACACTGTGCTGAGATTATCATATCAAATTATCTTGGATTATCATACTCACGCCCCATGATCTTCAGACCACTTTTGGACATGTTGGAAGGTTTATGATTCCAGTGTGCTGTGAGCCACGAGCCCTGCACTGCTATGATCCCAGGTCAACCAGCAGGACCATCTGAAATCCTGAGTGCTATGACGCAGTCGTCCTACAAATGGGGGAGTAAACCCTTTCTGGCACAGTCTTTTGGTTCGCTGTGAACTTTGCTCTTTGTTTTGGAACATGCAGTTCTATTTTCCTCTGTTTTGTTGATTTTTTTTCTGACAAATGTTGCTCAAGGACTGGATGAGACTGATGAAAAGAAAAAAAAAAAAAAACTTTTAAAAGAGCAGTGCCGATTCTATAAGAGGACTGTGTTTCAGGTAAATATATTACTTTGTGGGGCGATAAAGTAAGGGCACCCAAAGGGTAGCATAGGGCCAACCTGCCGCCATTTGCTGCATGTCATCCCCCTCTCTCTCCCCCTTTCCTGTCTTCAGCAGTCCTATCGAATAAAGGTCAAAAATGCCCAAAACATAATTAAAAAAATAAAATACATTACTTTGTATAATAATGGGGCATTGTCATATCACAATCAGGAGTTGTGAGGAAGCTTTGATAATTTATTGTGTTTGCTCAGGCTAGTCTGTTGCAAAATGAGCTTAATTCATACAACAGTAAATCCAAAACTGTGCTCTGACAGTCTGAACTTAAAGGAACACGCCGACTTATTGGGACTTTGTCTTATTCACCGTATCCCCCAGAGTTACATAAGTCCATACATACTCTTCTCATCTCCGTGCACGTAGTAACTCTGTCTGACGCACCCACCGCTAGCCTAGCTTAGCACAGATCCTGGAGGTAACCGGCTCCAACTAGCCTACTGCTCCGAATAAGTGACAAAATAACGGCAACATTTTTCTATTTACGTGTTGTGATTTGTATAGTCACAGCGTGTACAAAAAACAAGGTCACATGAGACACAGCCGTCTTCTAACCGTATACAAACTGGGAACTATATTCTCAGAAAGGCGAAGCTCTGCTACTTCTGCTACTTGAGCGGAGTGATTTGCTCGCAGCACACGAGAAGCAAACCCGTGGTGAGGAGCAGAGAGTAACAATGGGGCTTTTCAGGTGTTGGGCTAATCACTCCGCCCAAGTAGCAGTGCTTCGCCTTCTGAACATAGTTCCCAGTTTGTATACGGTTAGAAGATGGCTGTGTCTCATGTGACCTTGTTATTTGTACACGCTGTGACTATACAAATCACAACATGTAAATAGGAAAATGTTGCTGTTATTTTATCACTTATTGGGAGCAGTAGCTAGCAGGCTAGCGGTGGGTGCGTCAGACAGAGTTACTACGTGCACGGAGATGAGAAGGGTATGTATGGACTTATCTAACTCTGGGGGATATGGTGAATAAGCTAAAGTCCCAATAAGTCGGCGTGTTCCTTTTAGGCCGTGACACACCGAGCCAACCATCAGCCGTCGGTCCAAGTTGGGCTGAAGGTGAGTGACCGTCGCCCTAGTTTGTACGGTGTGTTCCGCACGCTCGCCAAGCGTCGGCCTTAGACCTCAAGTAAAATGACATTTCAAAAAAAGTCAATATTGAGTCACATGTTGCTACATTGCGCATTAAGCTCTCAACCCCAATTGTTTTTTACCCAAAACAAACAAAACATTCAATCTTACCTAGGCAATGCCTGGGTAGGATCATTTCATTCAATGCTTGAAAGATGAAAATCAATACAGTATTCTCAACACAATCACCCTCCTTAAATGAAGCCTACACCTACACTATATGATTAAAATCTCTTTGATACTGATTCTGAAAGCACTGTAGACATTAGCTGTATGACACATTTAAGTACCAAGTACCTAATGTAATAGCTACTCAAATAAGTCTGACCTGGGCACTAAACATGCTGTCAACAGGCTACCGCCAATAAATAATCGACAAGCTGGAACCTAAAACTACTTGCACAACTTTAACATAGCCATATTTACAGGTCAGGCCTGTTTGATCATCACCAGTTTGTTAGACAGTGATAACAGCAGCCAATAAAGCCAGGTGTCTGCCTGCTTGCTTAGCATGTCTACTAGCTTTACTCCACATTGCAATGACGTGTGGCACAATTGTAGTAGCATGGCCATGGACATTTACCGACTGCAAGATCATTTTACCTTTCTAAGAGGTAAACAATGAAATCAGCTCATCAGTGAAAGGAAAATAAAAGCAGCCATATTCTATTTAAGACGAAGGACACTGTACAGCTAATCTTATTTCTGAAATGCTTATTTATTTAAAAAAGAATCAAAATGAGAATATATACTGCTCCATCTTAAAATAAGAACAGCATCATTGCATGGATTTCAATGTCTTACAAAAAAGACGTGCTAGCATTACCCAAATAGTCAAGACTGAAACTGCATCATTTGATAAATAAAGCATGTCCTGTTTAGCTGGTTTACCTGTTGGTTCAGTGATGTGCAGTAGGGTGAATAGAAAGACCGACAAAAATAGAGAAGGATAGGAAGCAGCTCCTACCTCCTGCTACATAAATACATCAGATGGTGAAGAAAAAAAAACCCGGCTTCCAGCGAGATAAAAAAACGCCTCCTCAGGGCTAAAGCTCTGTTCCGATGCACACCCTGAATAAACCGGCCAAGGAGGAGGAGGGGATACAGGGGACGGAGGAGGATGGCAGCCAGGCCGGTATTCCAGAGAGGTGATATACAGTTGCAAGCAGTCTTACGGAAACAGCGTCCTGCTGTCCAGGCAAACAGCCTGGCTGTAATGGGTCAGAGCTGGAGGAGGAAGAGGAGAGAGCCCTGCTGCTGGAGGATGCAGCCAGCATTTAGTCCTTTGTGCGTTGTGTCAGCAAGGATTACCACCGCGGAGGAGGAGGAGAGGAGAGGAGAGTGAAGAGGATAGCCAGGGAGAGCGGCTGCCCGACGAGCACTGCATTCAGGTCGTCGTTCCCTTGCTCTCCCATAAAAACAGGCCAATTGGCTTTGCTCCGCATAGGACTCCTCTGATGCTATATCCCATCACAAAGGACGTGAGCATCAGTAACACGCATGTGAAGTCGACACACTGTGTTTACTAATCAATATTTACAAACACATGCGCATCAAGCTCTACATAAGGATGTACAGCCCTCTCTTTCATAGCGCGCAGGGACAGCATTTGTTCTACTGCCAAGGAGCAGACAAGCAGAGGACAGAGGGGAGGGGGAGGGGCAATATATTTCAGGGGGAGGGTCTGGGTGTTGTTATCTTTTTGGGTGTGTGTGTGTGTGTGGGGGGGGGGTGCTCAGGGAAAAGAAAAGGGGTGGGGCTGGAGGAGATTTTGATGAATGGGCACCTGCCATGATAGTCACTTTCAGTCGCAAACTGGCGTGTGCAACCAGAGTCTCCTGCAGGCTCACACAGGATAGAGGGTGTGTGTGTGTGTGTGTGTGTGTGTGTGTGTGTGTGTGTGTGTGTGTGTGTGTATGTGTATGTGTATGTGTGTGTGTGTGTGTGTGTGTGTGTGTCTCAATGCTTTCCTAGCCTTGAACTATACTGTTTACTGAATATGTCCACAGCTGTGGGAGACCTCAACAATATGGTTCCAAGAACCAGCCAAAACGGCATTCTGTTAATGCTGGCACACACACATGAATGTACAGCTGGTACTGACAGGACATGAGTAGCCAATGAATAAATGGGGGCTTAGGAAGCGGTCGAGACACTGGCTAATAATAAAGTTTATTGCACCACGCTCCCCTCTTTTCAACAAAGCTGCTGTTATCTGCAATATACTTGTTGGTCTGCATCATATAAAAGGGAGCATTCATTCATTTAGCTCCTCTTTAAATAGACAATGAGACACACTCACATGAACATGACAGTCATCAGACACACGACAGTCATCAGACCAGGAAGAGTGGTGAAATATGGTTGCAGCCTGGAAAAAAAACACAAAGGTTGGACACTGGGATATATAGCTGCGAGGTGTGTCTGATCAACCAATCATTCTGGCAGGTAACAAACATTGTTTAAAACCTCGAGTAAATTACAAAAGAATAGAGGGAACAGCAAACATGTTTAGGACTCTGCAAAATCCAAATGAAATACTCCTGTGCATTTGGCCCTGGACTACTTGAGCAAGCCATCCTTTCTGCTCATATCCACTCTGCCTTGTGAACTCAGACCTGACTATCGCCATGATGGCATGTCACCCTATCAAACCTCATGACTCTGAAGCGCCAACTCTGGGAAGCACACATTGCAAGTCAATCTTTCATCTTTTTAACTATTACAGGACTGGCTTGTGGCCAGAGGGCTGTTGGTCTGAATCCTTAGTCCAGCTGGGAAGACCTGGGAAGATCCTGGTAGGGAAACAGGAAAGTTGCAGTCTCCTTTTTCAACTTGTGTCAACTGGCCATTAGGCAAAGCACGGGGCAGGCGATATAGATAAAACCAGGTTGAATATTAATTTTTCTGGAAATTAAAATCAAAACAATCAGCACATTTGCATCGTTTCATGCTGTTAACATATCATATGGCTCAACTTAGACAAAGAAAAGTGCAACAGCTCACTGGCCAACAGTATAAAGGCTGGCTGCACTGGTAGTAGGCAGGCTTAAGCTGAAATTTAAATTTAAATTTTGCCAAAAATGCCTTAATTAAATAACAAAATACTGGCCCCTTTAGTGTCATCGAGTAGATATATAATGGATAGGGGGGGGTTTACTGATTACATATTGTATAATTGAATCAATATCACTGGTTCGCTACCTTAGATTGATGATCTTGAAAGAGGTTGTTCCTCCCAAAGAGGAACTGCACTCCACTGGACAGTTAAATAGCACAAAATGGTCACATTTTAAAGCCAGAGGCTATTTGGCATTAATTCTGCTTTCTGCAACCTCAGTCAAAAAAAAACGGTGTTGGCCTGCGGCAAAGCATACTGGTTACTGTGAAAACTGTCACTCTGTTGTGGTGACAGCTACTGTCAAGCTCCACATTGGAATTTCATGCCAGTCTGCCGCCAAGGAATGCCTTTTTTCCTTTAGAATTTTAGTCAGATAATGTTCTTAATAAATACATTGTGTGTTTGAAAGGTGATGTGGAAACAGTAGTTAGCATTCCTCAGTCAAACAAAAGGTTGCTATAATGCACAAGCTAGCTTCTGTACCTATTTTTGTCCTTGTGCTGCTGCAACAGCCGGATTTCCTCTCTGGGGATCAATAAAAGCTTAACTTCTCTTATTAACTTGCACTGATAGTTATGGTGTCCATTAATTTAAAAAAGAATATCTCAAAAAACATGCCATAAACACTGAGTCTGGAGGAATTATATCAAGGTTATTTCTACTTTCAGTCTTAAACTGCTAAAAAGAAACATGTGCGGAGACAAATGCATTCCAAGAATTTATGGGAGGTCTATTTGGAGGCCAAGCACTAAAATACAAACAGACAAAAACTAGGCCCTGTACAACTAAAGGCTAGTTCAGCACAATGTACCTTTAAATTACCAATAGAGAGATGAACATAGTGGTAGCCCATTTCTAAAAGTTATCCCTAAGTGTTTAAAACTCTTACCTTGATCATTTCCAAACAATATTTTCCCCATTCCTTCTCAACTGCAATCAACTGATCCCCTCTGTTCAGTCTAACCCACTAGCCATGTCTGTGTTATAAGCCAGCAAGCATTTCAAGCTTGATTACTGTGATTTAGATTTGTGGAGCCAATAAGTGACAACAAGACAAAGAAACAGCAGATGATTGAAACATGGCTCCCAAGTAAGCGTGGCTAAAAGCAATCCCAACTATGTCCAGTTGCAGCTCCAGTGTGTGGCAGCTGCTGCTGGGCTCTGCTGCATCACTACCAGAATGACCAGAAAGATGACAGGTATAAAGGGTTAGGCTAGGTCTAGCTCCAGGTCCTAATAATGTCATAGTCCTAACATGTCAGTTCAGCACATTGTAGACTCAAGAAACAACTACAGGCATTGTTTTCTCAAACAGTGCTCATATCATTGATTAAATAGGTTTAAGTCAAGTGTGCTCCTTACATATCCGTACTTCAGGTGACAACTGTTCCTACCATCCAACACAAAGTACATAAAGTACAGACTGACAACTTGGCCAACCCACTAGTCAGCTAGCCGGTGTAAGCTTACTTGTTAGAAAAGTGAAAGCCCTGATAATAGTGTCACACCCTCTTTTATACAGTCTAGGCCAGGGGTCACCAACACGGTGCCTGCGGGCACCAGGTAGCCCCCAAGGACCACATGAGTAGCCCTCAGGCCTGTTCTAGAATATTGATATTATCTGTTTCCCACCTTGTTAAGTCATTGTTGATAATTATTGTGAGAAATCATTAACTGATTAACTGATCATTAATTAGTGTCTTCACATAGATAAGTATCATTAATTATTAATAATCATATATAACTAAAGGCAAACTGAGCAACTTTTTTTTTATTTCAGAAGAGTGTATCAAACTGGTAGCCCTTCGTATGACTCAGTACCCATGAAGTAGCTCTCAGTTTCAAAAAGGTTGGTGACCCCTGCTCTAGGCTATAGTCCCACTCCCACCAAACGTCGTTCAGAATTTTCCAATTCAACGTTGATTACTTTAGTTTCTATGAAGAGCATTTGTCCGATACAAATAGGACAGACTTTTGACGAAATGTTTCGACGAGTTCAGTTCAATTGGCAAACATACAACCACCAACATGTCTTCTTACAACGTTAACATTAGCTCAAGTGTTTCTAAAATTAACAGCTATCGTTAGCGCTAAGAATCAGGTCAAGCTGGTCCCACCTGATATTTTGACTAGGAATATCTTTGACAGGCACATTATCTGGGCGTCTTCACATAAGTAAAGCGCTGATTAGTGAATCACATGCAATGTATCAATAGCCAGCAATATCCTATAACGTATAACGACACTCCGGGTAACAATAATTTGGCAATATTGTGAATTGAACTCAAGGACGGTGGGATTCACGTTAACGTTATGCGTACTAACGTTGACGCTAGCTAGCTAACTCATGTTGGGCCATCCTTTATTGGTATACAAACAACTTATTTCATGGTGTATAGCTACTTACCGGGTCAAGAATGTTTACTTTGAGGTAAAATATAATCCCATGTCGCAGTCCGCCACCAACACTGACATGGTTTTTTCTTTTAGGACAATAAGTATTTACTATATTGGAAGGTTTTCCAGCACACAGCCATGACAACCACAACACGCCCATGCATTGCGTCACTACTAATGTTGCCTTTACGTGATCCTCGTTATAAACATAACAATCCTGAATTGAACTACGTTTGATTTCAAGTAACCAGCCGCAGAAAAAAAAACATCTCAGGTAGACGTGCTTATGCTTTGCTACATTTTTATTATTATTAAATTGAATAGAATGTTGTTGCATAATGATGCATTTTCAGTGACTGTACAGATATAATTTTATCTGTACGGTTTCCCTTCTCATTCGGCAGCATACTCAGCGACGTGCAGTTCTGAAAGACAATAACCACTGCACATTACCCCCGAAACAATTGCTTAACAGACTGGACTTAATAGGAATAGAATAACTTGTAACTCTATAGGAATATAGTAAAGTATACGTTTCAACTTTGCAATGTGCAAATGTGAAAAACAACAATCTACACAAACCATTTGACATAAATTGAAATAAAAAAAAACCTGTAATTTGTTCAGAAGAGTTGCCTTTTTAGGGAAAGTGTATAAATAAAAACAGCACAAAGAAATCACATTGTCACAATTTCCCAAATTATCCCTTGTAATTAAGTCTTTGTCGGGCCATGCTGGCCATGGGGCCTCAGACCTTTAGTTGGCTCATGCCTCAGGCCTGATATGTGTCCTCTCTCTCATTTCTCATCATGTTAAATTAACTCCAAGTGTAACATTAATGCCTGCAAGGAGTCACAGGGTTCTAAATCTAAATGACTGTACTTCATATCAGCCAAATCTCCCATTTAATTTCACGGTATGATCATATTAATATTAAATCTATATTCTGAAACACGGACAAAGGCTGATGTAAACTTGTTTATTAGTATTTAAATTAACTTTTTACAATATTTACAACATGGAAGTAGCAATTTATATGTTCCAATTCAGGGCTGTGGGTGGAAACTTGAGCACTCACAGACAACCCACACAGATGCGGCGAGAAACAAGTCATTATTAAAATTAAGCTTGGGGTGAGCTTCTCATTGAAACACTATATTAAAGTATTTGAGTCTAAATGTACTCAAACACCGTAACTAATGGGAAAATGCTTTTTCCAAAAGCAGTGAATGAATAAAGGACAATGAATACTACACGCCGCACAGATTGCATGCAAAGTAATACAAATGTTACATCAAAATACATACTGTAATGTCTGATAATGATAGGGATTCTGTGCTTTCTCCGCTTTTGTTTCAAACTAACGTTCTTCAAAAGATGTTTATGTTTTAGGGAGTTTCTGAGAGATCGCACAGGATGACACAAACAACATACTGTATGTTACAGGACAGTAAACAGCAGTTTAAGAACAAATGAAAATGGTCTAAGGAAACAGTTAGGGTATATAGCCTAATAAAATTTGGTATTTAATCATTTGAAGACATCATGTACAAATAATTAGACCTATCAGTTCAACAAATGGTTCTGACCCCATAGGAATAACACAGAGCCTGTAAAGGTTTCTGTGCATGTTGGCTTAATGGTTGTCCAATACTGCCACCTGCTGACAAATACCATACTACACATAGCCAGAGTTTTATGTAAATGTACACTTTTTTAATGCAGACTGTAAAAAAAAAAGTTATATCCTCCTGCATTATGGGCTACTTAATCTATATTGACTCTATTCAATTACTGAGTTCTGTTTGTTACATTACATTATATATCATTTAGCTGACACTTTTATCCAAAGCGACTTACAATTGCTATATATGTCAGACAGAGGTTGCACGCCTCTGGAGCAACTAGGGGTTAAGTGTCTTGCTCAGGGACACATTGGTTGATGTATAGCAGTGGGAATCGAACCCAGGTCTCCCACACCAAAGGCATGTGTCATATCCACTGCACCATCACCACTCGTTTTTGTATGTTTTGTTAGTATGATTTGTTTGAATGAAACAATACAGTACAACTTTGATTGGAAACAGTATAAAGGTGACGTGTTGCCCCAACTTTGTATCTCTGTCTACCAACACAAGGGAAATGTCTGTGTAAAGGAATATGTGTGGTCGTTCACACCTAGGGCCTACATTTCTGGTCCAACAAAAAAATATTATTTTCTATTTTGCAATTAAAAAACCCATCTGACAGCCATTTAACTGCCACGTTTGTACACACATAAAGGTGCTGATTTATCACTGTATGCACTGTTTCATCTCTAATGAAGCCTCTCTCACTGTTTGGATTTTTTTTTTTACCGTGTAAATCAAGTTATTTGAACACTGTTCATTCATTTGCCATTAAACTAATACTTAACATCAAATTGCTCACTTGGCATGTTATATTGTATCATATTTGTTTAGGCTGCAAGAAAAGTGAACTCCAAAACGAACACATTGGACATTAGCATCAGTGAGTTTTATTACAATCTAATGAAATATTATTTGACTCTTAACAGCATGAACCGTGCACAGAGTACAAATTTGAGAATAATGGTTTATTGATGTTTTTAGGTATTATGTTGTTTTGCATCTTGGAGAACAACAAATATGGCAACTGTAGGTATTGTTTGTCCTTAAATGATGAAAATGTTGCCTGCCTATACAAAATGACACCAACACTTGTTACTTTTACTAACACGTTACAGCAGGCTTAATACTGAAATAATACATCTGATTAAACCTGGTCACAGAGGAGGACCTAAACTAAATCTCTGTTCAACATATAAATATGACAATAAATTAAAGCCAGTGAAAGCCCTCAGATAGCTTTGTACAAATTCAAATAGGTACATAAACTAGTCTGTATTAAAACAACAAAATTTGAAATATCGAAGCTAATTAATCACAGTGACGGCAAGCTGCCAGGAGGTGCCAGAATTATCCCAAACACGTAGAAAAGTCCCATGAGGAGGTTGAGCTTGGCCGTCTTCTGGGGGATCTTGGCGTAGCATTGGCTGCGGAACTGCTTCTCCAGGGGGAAGGCCATGGGCAGCGTGAGCAGAGGCAGCGCCATGCTGATGGTGTAACGGGTAGCGAGGATGCAGAAGAGCACGTAGGGGACGAAAAGCAGGAGGTTGTAGAGAACGTAGGACAGCGTGGGGCCTATGAGGATGGCCAGGGTGACGATGCCCGCCTGCTTGTCAGAGTCCATGTCTCTAGTGTTGTTGCTGTGGAGGATGGCTTCTGTGTTGAGGGCCAGCGGGATGGCGTACACCAGCGGCAGCACTGACAGATAGCCAACCTGCACCGCGTGGGAAAACATGACCGCCAGTGGGCCAAAGGTGATGAGGATTACCACGTCTCCCAGGGCCACGTACTTGAGGCCGATGCCTGTGGGAAAAAAGTAAATAGAAGCCACATTTAACCTTTTGATCACTGGTTGTCCACAAAGTGACATCAAATTCTGAAAGTACAGAGGTATAGTATCTGTTCACGGTTTGATTCATACTCTCTTGTTCCATAGGTGCAGGGCAGTCAATTGTAGTGTTTGGTACAAATTAAAACTTGTGTTATACTGAGTCTCTCAGCTGAGAGAACCCTTCTCCAGAGCCAGAGAATGCCACTGTTTTCACCAGATGAGCAGCATTAACCACTAGGGCTGCACGATATGAGGAAAATATCTAATTGTGATTATTTTTGACTGATATTGTGATTGCTATACGATTCATGATATTGGAGGGAATGATCGTTTTTGTATCATTATTCTCATTTTCATTGAAAATGATTAACATTGAAAGAAATTAAAATGATTATAGTGGGATTTTTGCGAGGATCTGTACCAAACAAAGATTTTTTTTCTTTAGTCTGTAGGATATGATTTGTAGGCCGGGACGTCTCTGCAGCACCACAATACTTCATTCAGAATAGTTTGACACATATTTTGCCATTAACAAATATTGCGCCCCCCTGCGATTTGGATATTGCACTAGTCCATGTTGTGATTTCGATACAATTGTGATTAATTGTGCAGCCCTATTAACCACGACAAGTAAAGGCAGACCTTTATGTGTATCGGTGAGAGTAGAGTTCCCCTATAATGAATTTTTTTTTGTATCTACATTAAGGGAAAACATTGTTAGGTTAAAAACACCAAAACAATATTGGCCTGAATTGCAAACTGAGAGGCTGCAACAGAAAAGAGCTTCCTCTCGTTTAAACAAGCTGCAAGATGTCATTCAGAAATGCACTTCACGAAGAAATGTAACACATCAGTGTCATGTTTGTAAAATACACAGACTGCCTCAAAGGGCCAGTTCACCCGACATACAGGTGACTGTAGCTCAGTTAGTAGGGTCGGTGGTTAAAGGTAAGGGGGAAGCGTTAAAGCTGACAACAGCGTCTTCACACATAAAACCATAACTATTTGAGTAGCTACATAAGTGAGATTTTTATGTTTCAGGTGAACCGATCATTCAACTGCAGCGAGTAAACGTTACTTCTAATACCAGATGTACTTATCAGTGTTTGTTTTTCTGCCCTTTAGTAAAAACACATGACAGAGTAACAACTTTCCTGGTATCATACGCATGTTCCTATTATACAAACACTAGTCTCGCTTTGCAAGACCCTCCTCCACAGTGAGGAGGAGGGTCTGGCTAGTCCACACAGCATTCCGGAATGGGAGAAAAAAACGTGCTCTGGTTTATTGGCATTTCCTTAAACCAATCACAATCGTCATGGGCGACGCTAAGCACCGCACGGAGCCACTGCAAAATAACCTCGGGGAGGAACTTGTTTTGGTGGAACATGTGTACGCTCAAAGGTTGTTTTAGTTGTGCAACAGAAAACTCAATTGGACAGATAGTCTAGCTAGCTGTCTGGATTTACCCTGCAGAGATCTGAGGAGCAGTTAACCATAGTCCTCATAAATCAATAAAAAAAAAATTTTAAGATCAATTTTTTAATTGTTTTTTATATTTTTGAACATATAGAACAGACAAACACAATTGACCAAGAACAACAACCCTCACCCACCCCCCACCCTCCGTGGTATCCACCGAATTTTAAAATGTGTGTGCGTGCATGTTTTGGGTGGGGTGGCAGATGATGAAGTGAGCCAGCATTCCAAGTTAATATTTCACTCACCTCCTGTGTATAAAAAAGAGCTGGACAGTCCCCCGAAGTAAATAAGGGCTAGGTGCTCCAGTCTAAGTGTAGACAGAAAATAGAGCAGAGTAGCACACAAGCACCCCAAGGAATATAACAATGCTCCAAACATAACAACATCCTGCGGTGCCAAGATTTCATCCACAAGAGTCCTATCGTCACTCTTCTTGTGGTCAATCCCTTTGGAGAAGTCATAGTAGGTGTTTACAAGGTTGCCTGCCCCATGGACTACAAGGACGGTCACTGCACACACCATCAGAATGACCAAGTCCACAGAGCCCTCCAGTTTGTACGCCAAAGCGCTGCCGAGGGCCACTGGTGTGAGCGAGGCACTGAAGCTCCACGGTCTCAGTGCTAGCACATAGGCCGCACACTTCTGCCTCACATGCGAAGCAACACGGGCCATCCTCGACATGTGGTTAGTGCCTGGAGGATGATTGACCAAGTTACTCAGACCAGTCTGCCATTGTTGACTATTGTGACCATTTGATCCAGCCAGTACAAATGTTTGTGCCATGCTTTGTTTCTGCTCTTTGGCCATTCCTCTGCAAAGGGTCTACAGTACCAGCAGCGTTCCCAAATGTCAGAGTCTGGTGCTCCTGTAGCAGTAAAAACAAACAAAATTACAAGACATTTGACATTGCATAACAAGCAACAGCCTTGATAGATATTGTACCAGTTCTCCTATAAAACAATATTCAATTCAATTTTATTTATAGTATCAAATCATAACAGGAGTTATCTCGAGACACTTTACAGATAGAGTAGGTCTAGACCACACTCTATAGTTTACAAAGCCCCAACAATTCTAGTAATTCCCCCAAGAGCAAGCAATAGGGCTGAGTAACAGATTTCAATACTTTGAGGGCCAATGAAATGTGCTGTAGCATTGTATATGGAAAAGTGTCCAACATCGTAGGTTGGCATCAGTTACTTGCGTGTTAACTTGTTCTTAAAAAGAGATATTATCATCTAAAAACAGGACACGGAGGGCTGTATTTAAGGTATCATAAGTGAACACAGACGCATTAAAGATTGGCATAGTTTTTAAAATAAAAATAGGATTAACGTTACATGTTTTTCCCCCACAATAACTAGCGATGAAAGTATTGTTTTGGCATTAATACAGACTGGTATCATAGCAGCATCAATAAACATTTTCACAGATACCTGGCTAGCACTAATATTTAGTATTAAAAAGAAATGCCACACCACAAATGTTGCCTTCCTTTCAGAAATACTCAGATCACCAAATCTTATATTTTCCTAAAGGTATTTGATAATTATTTTTTTTACGTAATCAGACAATTTAAGATTTCTCTGGGACTTGCATACCGAGTTGTTCACATTATTTCACAAAGTACACTTACTTTTTAAGTATGAATATTAATTGCATTACAACTATTGTTGCTGCAGCAGATCAGGTCACAGCAGGCCCACTGGCTAGAGGGGGAATAGTCTATTATAGTTGCCAGCAATGTAATAAACTGACTATGACATAACGTTACAGTAACGGTGCTTCCAGCTACTTGACTTGAAAGTAAAGTGGGTGTTTTCGAAGCTGTAAAAACAGTGGCCAATTGTTTAGCTTGCCAATACACGTGGCATTTCGTTAAATACCACCCACACTCAAATGCTGGATACATTGCTATCGGGAGAAACCAACACACTTGCCACCTAGCTAGATAAGGGCACCATACCCGGGAGGGGCCAAAAACCTCAGGCTAACTACTGAGATTATGGGATTAAAGCTAACTGGTTAGCCACCGAGCTAACGTCTCTGTGCAGGGACAAATGTCTGACAGCAGAATTTACCTGTTATGTCTTCAACATCCGATACAAACTTGGTTTCTCTCCACTTAAAAACATATTTCTGTGCCCGTTTAGTCTGGTACAGTGAAAGACAATTACATATCTAACGTGCCAACCTCGAAAGTACTGGTTGGCAACTAACCGTTCGGCATCTGACGGGCGCCATTTCCTCCGCCAAAAGTGCAACTTTGCACAGAGGTCGAAGAAACCTCTTCTAATACAATGGTTCCGCCTAGCTTTTTGTTCCTATAGGCAATTTGTCACAACCACAACACGAAAAATAATAGGCTAATACAAAAATATTCAGTTTATATCGAGACGTTAAAAACTAAACCTTGATTAATAAGAATTGTTTATCCGCATGTTTTAAAGAACAAGGCTTGCAGTATTTTCTACAGAAGCTAATTTCTTTTTAATTATTAAAATCTTCTTATCATCAGGAAATCAGAAAAGGTTTTATTGCCACAATAAGTACACTTGTGTGGAATTTGCATTGGTGAAATACAAGGCGACAATATTTCCATGAAATTCGACAATGAAAAAAGGTTTTGGTATACATAGATCATAGTTCATAAGTAGGCCATGGCATTGTTTCCACCCACCCAAGCTCTCTGTGAAGACAATAACAAATTATGATAAAATCCTGAGTGCCTAAGAAAAAAACAAAACAAAGACGAAATCACAGGAGAGGAAATTTAGAGAGAGGTAAGTATAGGCTAAAGTGTATCTACAGAACCATTTTATGAACAGAAACTTGTAACAGTATGAAGCGCAGCCCAAGTCAGGCCCACGTTTATATAACTAAAGCTGAACCATAACACAGCCCTGTTGCTACCAACGAATGAAGCTATTCAGAGTAGTTGATAAAGAGTGGTCCATATGGGCTTTTAGTGGAATGAGAAGTAGAACTGCAGTTTCTTTTCTCTTTCAACAAATGTAAATAAGGTGCTGATGACATGGTTAAAGTGCAACTGCAACATTCCTGCATGCAGGTACATTAAATGTTGCATTAAACACTAGGCCTATTGGTTTGGTATGAAGGTGGGGCAAGAAAACTGAATAAACTGTGATAAGATATATTTTTTTAAATATTCTGTATGGGGGCATTTTAATGAAATAAACTCATGGAACATCCCTGGGAGTTCCCAAACTGAACTTTACTTTGACTGCCCAGAAATAACACATTTGATTCAGTTTAGCTACTATTCAATGTTGCTCAAAATCACATAGCCTGTATTACATTTTTCACCCAACCAGTAGGCTATGTTCAGCATTCAGCAGTTGCGTCCCATGTAGCCTACATTTCACTACATGTGCCAGAACGCCCCATGTAGGCTACTGTAGAAGGCAATGGCTTGCACAAGGGGTGAAGTGTCTTGTGTGCAAAAGTAGGCTACGTGCAGCCCAGAGTCCCTTCTACAATTTGGCAGTAGGCTACTACAAACTATAAACTTTGCCATGCCAGGGTGATAGGCTGTTTTGTTTTCTACCCTGCCCTGAAACTGTCTGAGCATGCCACATTGGGATAGGGAGAAGACTAAACTACTTTTTTTCCAGCCCAGCAGCATTAAATTAACCTCAGAAAGTCATATTCAAAATAGGCCAACTGATTCTGCTTTAACAGAGCTCCAGTGGTTGCAACAAGTGGTTTGATGGACAGAGCGGTTTTCAGCAGTTTGGTTTTCATAAGATCGTCTCGACACTGACCCCCTGCCCCATCTACAGTAATATGAGCCCAGTTTTCTGGCAGGCGTAGGCTACTGTGCGGAAGAGAGCAGAGCTGATGCAGTCTGCACTGCTTTCACTACCCGGTCTGTATGGTCCGCAGGTTTAACTGCGCTGCCGCAAACAGCACCAGCAGCTACCCACGTAGTAGCACACTGCCGAAACGGGCAATGGCCATGAAGTAGGGTTCACGGGCATATATGGTAAACCTGTGTAGTGTTCGCTGAGGGATTATTTGATTATTATTTTTTTCCTGGAGGTGTGATATCGCAGCCATGGTGTGCTGTCAGACTCCCAGAAGAAGTTTACGCTGGGGCGACTGGGGCTTCGCTCCTCTGCTGGCTGCCGCGCTGCTCAGTCTTCTGTTCGCAGGGATGCAACAAACCACAGCTTTTCCCTCCTGGAGGTTAGAGGTATGCTGTGACCACTTCATAATATGTAAGAACTGTGACTGCAACTGTAAACTCCAATGTATTGTCTGGTTTGTAATTATTAAGTTTATCGTTTCAAAAGACACAACACCAAACTCCATTCAAAAATCTGTGACTTAACATTTACCCTACGTTTCTGTGAAGCTACATAGCCTACTAGGAATGCTAAGGCTTGAAATATTTTTAATTAGGCTATTAAAAGCCAGTTTTCAGTTCGGCATATACAGCAATTACTTATGTCAAACAGTAACTAACTTTTAAAGTCAATTATAGGCTACAAATCCTATTCACTTGCACTAATAGTTGTAGGCTAGTTGTGAACCCAACTGTGGAAGTTTAAATTATATTGAAATAAAGTGATACATGGTGGATCCTTTATACCCCGAATTCACCAAAAGTATATTAGAGAATTAACCTGCCTTATCATGTGTTGTACAAGTCGTGTATATTTGACAGTGAGTCAAATAAAATTAAAAACCAACATTTTTTAGTGAAGTATGGTCCTCAGAACGACAGGTTTCAGGACGAGGTCAGAACTAGAATTAACAGAGTCAACGATTTTTCAAAGTAGCCTAAGCATCCCTCACACAATTTTCCTTCACTGTTATCATGCTGAAGTTCTGCATAAGAAACTGTCCATGCAATTTCAGTCATTTCTCCGGTTTCTTAAAACGTTGTAGCCTACATCACATAAAGTCACTCGATTATAGCTTAGCCATGGCAATATACATAAGAGTACATGCAGAAGTTTGATGAATGCCATAATTAGATTAGGCAATGGAATGGATGACTTGTACAGTGAATTGGATAAATGTGTTCCTCCAGACTGCCACCCACCCACTGTGATACAGAGCTGCAGGGATAGCTTTATGTCATTTCCTTTGCCACAAACTCAATATGTGTCAATCAAGAACACTGCTGTTGAGAATTACATAACTGCCTTAGATAAGCTTCTTGGCTAGCAGAATGAATTACAGCATAAGTAAAAGACACATTGGAGCCTAAATTGATCAGTTAGTGAATAAAGTTAGGTCACAATGTAGTCAAAGAGCATTGTTTTCTTTTATGTATACTGAAAATAATGCACTATTTGCATGATCAAAATATGTATAAAAACACAAAGTATTAACAAGCAACACTGTTTTCTATAAAATTTTCAATGTTCAGAATATTTGACTTTGTTTAATTATATACAGAAAATATCCTTTGTTAAATAAGGATATAAATCATAATCCGTTTTAACAGTCTCTCTGGGACTGAAGTTAAACTCTTCCAGACTAGCCCAAGGATCTTCTGGGATTTGTCCTCAGATGTTTTGCCCTCAGAGTCAGCGCTCCACCACTGGCTTCAAGGTTTAGTCTAGCGCGTTTGTTCGGCCCTCATGGTTTATGGTTCATCTCTATTTGTGCCAAAAGTGTGAGATTACATTTGCAGTGAATATAACAAGACACAACACCAAAAGAACTGTGCTGGCCTTACTACGTTAAACACCTCATAAATCACAGACTCCAGTGTGTTAGCTGAGGCCAGGAAAGCAACTGTTGTATACAAAAAGAGACCAGTATGTATAATACAATACAGAAACATTATATTTAACATCTGAGCAAAAAAGGCCATTCAGTTCAACAGCAGTCTGGGACAGTCTGCCAGACTGCCTGCCCCTGTTTCACTATTTTGGTAGGAAATGAAGGAAGTACTGCATCTATTTGTCTTGACTGGGCGAAGCAGGAACAGGAACCAGAGGATAGGGTGTAGAATACAAAGTGAAGGGAGTGTCTTTGATGTTTGCTCTCCATCTTCAGTACTTTTTCCCAGTAAGAAAACATGCACTGGAGCATATGTTGCATAGGTCTACCGGTTGTGACCGAGTGACTAATTTGAATTCATTTTTGTGTTCTTAATCAAATTCATGAAAATAAAAAAAAGATTTAAAAAACAGCAAAATGAGTATAATTTTGTAGCCTGGAAATCCAGATCCAAATCCGAAAGATGAAGGGTCTGGCAATGAGTAATGAAAATGGCCCAATTCGAGGGGCGGCACCAAGCATGCATTTGAAAATCTCACTGCACGCAATTGGATAACACTACGACCAACCACAACAATACATGGGGTGACATATCCAAAGCGTACCCATACGCTTAGCTACCAGCGGAGCTAACTGGTAGATTAAACTCTTGCCGTATCCGGTCGGCAAAACAGCAAAAGGAACGATTTGAACAGCATTTGAGCGCCGTCTTCTGTTCCTCTTTTAGATAAAAAGCCAAGTCTAACTCGTTCACTGTAGCGGCCAAAGCCATTTCAAACAACTGGTGTTCATTCGTAGCCATCAATGTTTACTAATGACTTCGACGTCGCAGCGCTGTCGTCATCTGTTTAGCTTGCCTCTGGTCCGCCTATATCAGATACACCGATGTGATTGGTGCAGCTCGGCTACAAGGGCATAGTTAATGAGCATCATTACTGAATAGAGCTCAACAGTGACTGCCCACTTGTTTTCGTCTCTGTCTCCGGAAGTGTTTTTCCCCATTCAATTGTTTCATTGACGTTTCGAAAATTGCTAATATAAAGAGTTTTAAGTCTGGAACCAAGCCAACCAGCTACGAGATGAATCGTGAGCATAAAACATTTGATTCGGTGCAAAAAAACATTTTGAAAACGGCAAAAAAGGCAAAGGTACAAGACCGTGTACAGAAACTATCATAGACTTCAATGGTAGAAGCTTGCTCTAGCCGTTCGCGGTTTCGCAACGTTTCTATGGTAACAGCGAGTTGGACCAATCAGAGACGTTGTTGTTACGCTTAGGATTGTGGGTAGTGTAGTTTTTCTCCATTAAATCGTGGATAAAACATGTTTTTCTTAAAACAAGGTTGATTTCATACAGACTTCTAGCTTCTACAGTAGCAGAAACCTTCGTTTCACAACCACGCAGCTCGGCGTCAGTCTACCTCGGATGGTTTAGACATTATGACTGATATTCTAAATCCTTATGGAGAAAATCAATGGGATTTTTACTTCTGGAGTCGGCTGTGGGCGGGACTGTTGAGGTCTATGCCAGAGTGACTCGCTGAGCAAATTCAAATTGTGCTCTCGCGAGAACTCTGGATTTCCAGGGTAATAATTTTGTAGGCTATAGCAGAAATACGTTTTTCTTGCTCTCGTCTCCTGTTAATCATCTTGCGACCCAGAGGTCAGGAACCACTGAAATGCCAATTATTTTCATACTAGTGTATTAGTCCTAGTATGGTATGATTGTACAGTATATACCATCAAGGCCTTCGTATGCTTTAAACAAACTAGCTCTTATTATGTATCGTCTGACCAAGTTTACAGGCAAAAGCATTTACAGCTGTCTGAATGGACACACTTAAGGTGACAAAAGAGCTGTCATAGAGACGAGTGAGACAATGAATCGTAAAAATGGGAATAACAGTACACACTTTCTGTCAGACTCTTCACGAAGGAATTCCGAGTCTTGAAAAGTGATGGCAGTAGTTGTGTAAAAAACAAAAGCTTGAGACAGCCTACTTTCACACCTCCACACACCTGGCCAAATGCTGTGTAAAAAGGGAGTGTTTGTTGGATTGTCTTCTTTGAAAGAACTTCAGATTCCGAAAGGACATTTTTCAACGCTGTTAGACAATCGGACACTAACTTAGTTTGAAGTATATTAAGGCCTTTACACTTCTCACTGCAACCTGTATGTTGTTGGCAGGCTCTCTTCGTATCTTACACTTGGTTTACAGTTTTTACACTTGTCAGTCTCCAAGCACGTATAAGGTTAAAACATGTAACTTGCCCTTTGTAAAGAAATCAACATTTAAGGTACATGGGCGGTCGTATGTAGCTTCAGAAGTTCTTCAGTTTTAATGCACATTTTCTTCAATCCTTCTTAAATGTATCAGTCAGGACAAGAAGCCTTCCTGCTGTCAAGCACAGGCCAGAATCGACTTCCAAGTGTTGGAAAGTGGATTTATTACTTAAACCCATCTCCATAAAAAGTTATAGACTTTATCAACTGGTGCGATCACTATTATGGAATATCGCAGCCAAGGAAAACCACAACTTAACTTCAGTCAAAGAATATTTATGAAAGCACTAAAATGCAAAACACCCATAGTCGGCCTTTCAAAGCAATAAAAATATCGTAGAATCCAGGTGTGATGATTTGGAGTTACACATCCCCAAAAGGGACATCAGACACAACCTATCTGTGAAAAGGCTCATACTTTATGTTTGGAAAGCACTTTTACTGCTGACCACTTCCCGTTTCCATAAGATGGAATGCCCTAGCATGAAAATCTAGTACGTAACATACAGATGCAAGGCACTGAAATCGCAGCAACTGAGTGCAGTTGTAATTGTCAAGATTACAAATGGAGTTCAATGCCTGCAGCTTCAAAAGTCAAACCCTTTCTGTGGCTTGTAATATACATTCAACTGACAAAAAAAAAAGAATGTATCTTATTGATTTTTTTTTTTTTGGAATGTTGATCCCAATAACAGCTTCAGATGTTCCTTCACTTGAGTGTGAGGTGATTAATTAAAGGTTTTTCTTTGTCCAAGGAAGAAGCTTACACCACTGTGTTGCTCATCGGGATCCGCAAAGAGGCCCGGTCACAAGTGCTTCACCTCTCCAGGAACAAGCGCTACACCCTCACCCCGGAGCAGCTCAAATGGGACAAGTTCAAGCTAACATACAAGTATTAATTTGCAATTCTTCCTCTAGTCAACACAACAGCAAAGTACAGTTGTAGAAAATGGAAGAAAAAAACAAACTAAATAGCTGAAAAACAGCATAGTGAGTTTTCAGTTAAAGTAGGCATTATCAAATGATGTCAGACTGTTGGTGTGGGTTAGCAGCACCTTAATGGAATTTTTTACCCCAGATCCAATGTTCTCTCTGGAACTGTGCAAAGATGATCCCATTAAGTCCTTTATAAATAGATTGGATTCAACCAAAGAGGTGTAATCAATGGGTTTTGGTGAACAAACTTTAATGGACAGTGGACCAAAATCATCGTTCCTGAGTTAGTAAAACAACATCTTCATCTCTTCCATATTGACAGTGGATGATACCGACTGATCACTATCTGATTCGTATTAAAAGTATCCATATCAGTCCAACCCTAGCCGAGATATAAGAGAATATCAAGTAATGGAGCTGTTTGCAGTGCTTGTGGGAATTCTGTCTGAACAGTAGCCATTGTGTTTTGGCAGATTCCTCTGCTGTGGAAGAATGTGTGTAGAGGCCAATAATAACCACATAATGCTGTTGTTTCTGAGCAGGTTGCTCTCCTACCCTACAAACTTGATAAATGCCAGTGACACGCGTCGAGGCATCGCCAAGGCTTTTGGCATGTGGAGCGACGTCTCACCTTTCAGCTTCAGAGAGGTGCCAGCTGACCAAGAAGCAGCCATTAAGATCGGTGAGTACTCTGCATGTGGCTGCATCAATCCCCGACAGATGTTGCTTTGCTCCCGAGCTCCAGACTTCTGCTTTGTCGTCACTGTTTTTTTCTCTCTGTGCTGTCATCGCAGAAATGTCTTTGCCTCCAAACATATTAAATCACACTACCGCGACTATATTACCAAGCTTATATTCAGCATGATTCATAATTCTAAATGAAAAAAAAAAGAAATGCTTAACAACTTCCATACATGTGTCAGCCTATGGTAAAGCAGTCTAAATTGTGCTTTATCTGTCCCTGTGGGTGTAAACTCCAGGCTCCTGCGTATATTCTCAGTGACAGTGAGAGGAATGGTTGTCATCCTGTGGGGTGAAGGCTGAAGAAAGAGCTCTGTGTTTTGTACCCCCCCCCCCCCCCCACTCCCCGCTGTTGTCTAAACAGAGTGAAATAATGGAGTGAGGGTTTCCCTCCTCGGCTCTGAGGTATGTCTCTCTCTCTCTGTCTTGGCAGGCTTCTACCCCATCAACCACACGGACTGTCTGCAGTCCTACTTGCACCATTGTTTCGACGGCATCACAGGAGAATTGGCTCATGCTTTCTTCCCGCCAACTGGCGAGATTCACTTCGACGACCACGAATACTGGATTCTGGGAAACATGCGCTTTAGTTGGAAGAAAGGCATGGGTCTTTATCATGTTTGTTGAAACTGCTAATATTTAACCCATAAGGTGATGGATGCAGCAGACGCTGAGCTGGACAGCTCGCGGGGTGCACGGCAACTGAAAGAGAAAATAATCAACAGTACCTTTGTTGCAGGGGTTTGGCTGACGGATCTTGTCCATGTGGCAACTCATGAAATTGGCCACGTCCTGGGACTCATGCACTCCTTGGACCCGAAAGCTATAATGCACCTGAATGCAACTCTGACGGGGCGCAAGCTGATCACACAGGATGAGGTGTGGGGTTTGCACCGTCTCTACGGTATGTTCACAATCCTTCTTACTTTTCTACCAGAACATTAATGGGAAAGCTCTCCTTTAGGGCTTCGACAATTGATAATACATCTGACAACATTGTCAGTCATCCAGGACACAGGATGTCTAGTAGTAGTAAGTAAAATTGACTTATTTGGTTTTGAAGACATTTTGCAATTCATCCCAGGGGAACCACTGAAGCCTCTTGAATAAAATGGAAAACATCCTTAAGACCTAAACAGCAAATCCAGTTCTCCTTCTGGGATCAGACTACATAATAGGTCTGATGGCCCACCCTGACAGATGTGGGATGTCAGGAATCAAAAGAGTTGTCTGTAATAGTGGAAGCCAACTGGCGCAGCATGTGATGAACCTCACAGCAGTTTGGCAACTTCTGCGAGTTCCATGACGTTGGCGTTAAGCGCTTTACATGCCAAAGCGGAAGAGGAATGATGTTGTTGGTGCTGTCAGGTGGAACAGGGAAGTCAGTCCCTGGCACCATCTTCTCGATCACCTGCACATGGAAGTCATGAAAGACGGCAAGCTATGATTGTCTCTCAGCCAAGTCAGGGCAAGAATTCAAGTGATGGCTTCATCTTGACACCGTGACCATCTCCAAAGGCAAACATATTGTGTGGTCTGATCCCAGAATTGTGTCTAGATATACTTGTGAAGAACCAGCTGTACAAAAACCTTTAATCCATTTTTGGCCACAATCAACCAGAATGTAGACTACAGCGTTTGTCTTTGACGACACTGAACGTGGTATTAATGAATGTTGTATAAACTACTCATGAGTCATCATTAGCGTGTATTATGGTGAGTCATTTTCATTGGAACAAAAAGTAGATCGGAGATCCAAATTCCTTTGCTGCTGACTTGTCTGATCCTCCTCCTCCTTCTCCCCCTCTCCTCCAGGATGTTTGGACCGGTTATTTATCTGTCCGGCCTGGGCTCGGAAAGGCTATTGCGACAGCAAGCGTAAACTGATGCAGAAGCACTGCCCCTCCAGCTGTGATTTCTGTTACGGTAAGATGCAGCAGCAAAGCAGCAGCAGTCTAGGGGGAAAAAAAGTTTTCTCTCAATTGAGCAGCGCAAGAAGCTGCTGTGAACCGTTTGCCAATGGAGCAACGGGAGCCAACAGCGTCCAGCCATGCAGAGCAGCGATGGGGGTTTTAAAGAATCTGATTTGAAGGGAGATTACACTTGCCACTGGAGGAGTTTGTGTTTAGTTCTGGAGAGTACCAGCATCCCAAGGGAGGAAATGTGTGCTTTAGCCCAGAACACTGACAGAGCAGAGCAGGTACCCATTAATTGCTGTCTCCACACCAAATATTGATAACACATGAGCAATCTGACAGCCTAAGCCACTTGAGGTTTATTGTGGGACGTACTGGTGCTCTGGTCTCCTGTTGCACAACAGGAAATGGCTCCACTTAACCATCTCAGCCCTTAGATTGTGGCTTTCTGAGATTTTTGTCAGCAACAAGGGACAGTGTGGAGAGAGGCAAGAGGATACGATTCCTGGCTCGCAGTAATCTGTTCCTCATTGTTGATTGGGAGACGTTGTACGGCTGTGGAAAATTCCTAAGTGATTCCAAACCGCTGGAATTTCAGACTGCGGCTTGAGGGTTAGAGACACACAAGGTCAATTTGGATTTTTGCGGCATTAACGAGAGCGACTGTTTTTTAAGCAGGCTCTCGAGTTGATCACAAGGCGGCCTGTTGTGTTTGTCAGAAAGCAGATGGGAGAGATTATATTGATAAGACATCCGCGGCGCCGGCAGGTCAGGGGTTGTGAAAAGCGTATTAAGTGTTTGAAGTGATAAGGTTTGTCTCAAAAAGTTTGACGGTAATCAGAGTTTCAGGGAAAGTCTCCAGACGATAAGTAGTTTTCTTCATGATTGGTCAGGATCATTTTAAGATCATTAAGGCTCTTAACTTTGGTGTGTCTTATTTTGGAGCATCAGCTTAAGTGTTTCTCTGCAATCCTCTTCAGAATTTCCTTTTCCCACTGTGGCTCCCACCGCGACACCCCCAAGGACCAAGCACAAGCTGGTCGTCGAGGGCAAGACGCTCACTTTTCGTTGTGGGAAGAAAATAGCATCGAAGAAAGGCAAAGTATAGTGAGTATCTCTCTCTAATCTGTTATCAGTCCACCCAACCGCAGTGATGCGACCGCACGATTTCCACTGGTGAAATGTAACAAAGCACATTTACTCAACTACTGTACATAAGTACAAATTTGACGTACTTGTACTTTACTTGTCTTTTTTTTTTCATGCCACTTTCTACTTCTACTCCACAACATTTCAGAGGGAAATATTGTATGTTTTACTCCACTACATTAAGCTGACAGCTTTAGGTACTAGTTACTTTACAAATTAAGATTTTTGCACACCAAACACATGTAGTTATAGTTATTATAAATTAAAGTACCCAATAATATTTGGTTACACTTTACTTGAAGGTATCTACATAAGAGTGACATGACACTTGTTTATAATGTTCATGACAATGAACATTATAAACAAGTCATAAAAGTTTATGATATAACGCTTCTGTCATTAAGTGTCATTCGGTTTTTGTCATGACAAGTTAGGGTTCATGTGTTCATGACAGTGTCATGTCACTCTTATGTAGATACCTTCAAGTAAAGTGTTACCCAATCTTTATGCCTACAAGTAAAGCTGAAATGATTAGCCAAATAAACACCTAGTTGATTGACAGAGCTTTTTTGATTGTTTCCAGTTTCTAAAATGTGAGGATTTTTCTGCATTTTTTGACTGCTGAGTACTTTGAATACTTTTAGTACAGTTTTCTGATGATATTTGCAGACTTTTACTTGAGTAATATATTATTTTCAATGCAGGACTTTCACTTGAAACAGAGTATTTTTTACAGTGTGGTATTAGTAAGTACAGGATCTGAATACTTCGTCCACCACCGATGATTTCACTGAGAGCCGTCTAACGTCTGACTCCTGTTTCAGCTGGTACAAGGACGGCGAGCTGCTGGAGTTCTCTCACCCCAACTACATCTCCCTGAAAGATGACCACATTACTATAGTGGCCAACGCCATCAACGAAGGCACGTACACCTGCATTGTGAAGAAAAAAGACAAAGTTCTCACAAACTACTCATGGAGAGTGCGTGTGCGCTTCTGAAGGCTTCTGCACAATCAACGGGACGCATTTACACATACGCTCACAAGGACACCTCATTCACCATGGGCACATATTTCGTCTTTCCTTTTTCTTCCGCAAACAACTGTCTATCGTTGACTGCAATTGTGTAAATGCGTCTTAATAGGTGCAAAGAATAAATGTTCAGTGACAAATAGTATTCTAGTGAAAACACCATCTGTGAAAAGATGTTCATGACAGACGTTGTGGTTTCCATTATATTTGGTGATGAAAGATTCTTGCAGCATCAGTCAGCTGTTTGGGACAATACGGTCTACTCTGGGTTCATCAAGCCTGGATTTCTTCAAAGCTCTTGCTAAAGCAGTGGTGGTCCAAGGCCACCCTGGGGTTCTTGAGGTGCTCCCAGCAAAATGGGAACTAATTAGATACCACTGTAGTTTAATTCAAAAGATATTAGCTAAGCAGGACAACGCATGGCAGTATCTTCTCATAAAATAAACACAAAATATTCCACTATATGTCCCTGAGAAAAAGTGCCATCCAAAAAAACATCCATGTCCCTAATGTGTTTTGGTTTAGGGGGCCTAAAAAACATTTCAGAAGCCCTTGCTTAGATGAATGCCATTTGAATAAGTTACACACTGACCAAACTAAACTACTACAGCCAGAATAAGCAATGTTGTCTACAGCCTTTGGAACTATTTGGACCTTAAACCACATATGGAACACCTCAGACGTCTAGCTTACTTTACTAGGCTCGCAGTGAAGCCAGCCGTCTGCCCCCAGAGACCGAGCAGTCAGTTCCACTAGTACCTCTCCTTCCAAGCTTACTCAACACATCAGGTGTAATAATCTGCAGAAAGGCTCCGGTTGGGGGGGGGGGGATAGATACAACTGATTAATGAACCTTTCCATTTAGTGCTGGCTCTAGACGTCCCAAGACGAGGGTTTTTTTCTGTGTCTGTTCCTGTGAAACCATCCAGTGGTCATGCAGGGAATGCAACTGTACTGTACTGTTTATTTTTCTTTGGCTCAAAATCAGAGAATTTATTGGTTTAATTCTGAAGTTGCAGAGCCATTTAAAAACAAAAGGCAGAGCAAAGTCTGGGCCTCTTTTCCCCTGAAAGAACAAAGTACAGAGACAAAGTGTGCAGTGCAAAGAATGACATCACTTTTGGACAACTACCAAGTTGGGTTCAAGGCTGGATTTTTTTTTTTTTTTTTTTTTTTTTTTTAGGCACGACTTCCCTTAATTTTTTTTCTCCTCTGGCAGTGTGCGGTTGTGTTTGCATAGCTTGGACAGAGTTTATAAATATAGGGAGAACGGCAGACAAAACAAAGTTTCAAACTTTATTTCTAGCAAAAACATCGTCCCCCTGTCATCAAGTGACAGTCCTTAGTAAATTTCTCACATAATGCTGGATGGAAAGCACAGCCAATGCTGCATCATTATACAGTAGCTCAGGCAGCCAGGAAATACCAACCATTTAGAAAATCTGGTCCTCTCTCATGAAGTATAAAAGGGAAAATAAAACAAAAGTCAAACATGAGAGCTAAAATTCTAACAAATGTATGGTTGCGTATCCTATTTAAGAGCTAAAATGGACACATTTAAAATGGTGAAATGGCTTGAAAATACAGAGAACAAGCCGAAAAGTCGAGCAAATATTCTGGATATTCAACATCTTAGAGCCACCAGTCTTGCTGTGAGACAGTCCTGACTATTTGGTAACAGTTGTAATTGATCAGATATTGATCTGGTTTACAGCTGTAAACCAGTGACACCGTCCAAGTCCCAGAATTGTTTGCTCCCGACAGCCAGGTATCCTGCAGTTTTGGGCTCAGAATTTGAGGCTAAATCCTGGACCGACTGCCGACACTCCCTGGTTGCTGGTTGTCAGGTGGAAGCCTGTGTCTTTGAGGTCGTCATCGCCCTGGAGAGATTATGGAAACCAAGTTAACTCATGGTTAATGGCTGGAGTCCGTTTCAGCCCTCTTCCGATATCACAGTTTCATTTCTTACATATTTATTATAGAACTGATCAACACTACACTGCTTACCTTTGGAAAACACTTAATACGAGACATTTTGATTGTATTCCATATAAGTATGCATGGACATGTTTATCATTGATATTATTATAGTTAGTATTTTCCTGGTTTTTAATGTTTCACAAGCTTTTTCCACTTATACAAGAATAAAGCGGAGATAAACAACTAATACCTTTGGCAGGAAATGGTCTAATTTGTTGGTAAGACAGCAAATATCAACACTAACTTTCATTGAAAAACATCAGTATCAGCCTTAAGCTTCTGGGTGGGTAGGACCACTGCTGAAAACATTAGGGACTAAAAGGTGCTCATCATGGAAAACACAAGGAGGAAATACCCGGACACAAAGGAGAAGCCTGTAGGTCTGTAATCTATTTAACACAGACAGCGTTCAGAAAGCCTGGTAGCTGTATGTAATGGAGAAAGTGGAGTCTAATGTCCTTACCAGGTGACTGTAGCCCAGGCCTCCCTCGGGTGGACGAGGACTGGTGCCTCTCTTCACCCTCTGTTGCTCACTCTTGGCCGGCCAGGTGGGGAACATGGACGGCTCGATAGGCAACGGCGTCTCGCGAAAGTACTCGTGCTTGAGCCCCTCGTCCGATAAAATCCTCTTACTGGGGCAGTAGGTGAGGAATCTGGAAAACAGTGAATGACCGAGTTCATATGGTCAGCTACAGAAGCACAGGTAACTTAAAATGTAGCTTAAATTGTCGTGTGGACCTTTATTCTTTATACACAGACGTCTGTGTTTAAAGATTGTAAAACTACATGTTGAATTTATTTAGGTAAAGAGGTAATCTGGTTCCAGTCCCGAGTGGCTGCTCTCATCTTTATTACCAATCGAGGCATATCTGGCATTTCTGTGCCAGTGCCAGAAAAATAGTGACATGGCAACAATAAAAACGCAAGTAGGGATAACATTGATGAAGCTATACAGGTTTATGTAATTTAGATGCCTCTAGCAGCCAATACCACCAACTACTTTTGTGTTGACTAAAAAATGATGGTATGTTGATTTGCAACTTTTGAGGCAGATGGCTGGCTTCAAATGAACCCCCGCAGAGTTTAAATTTAGTTGTATAGGATGTAAATATTGGAAAAGGATGTGCTATGTGTAGGAATCCCTATATTAAAAATATAGGTCTAGTGGTGTGACTTTAATATCAGCTGTATTAACTAAACTACATCTAGACAGATAATCTGAACACGAGATGCAGGCCTGATATGAGGGGCCAGTGGGTTTGTGCAAGGAGTCCTAATTGGTTATGACAGGATCAACACAGCATAATGGGGAGCTGTTTAATTGTGATAATTGGCGTGCTAACTGTCTGATTCATATCTTCCATGTGAGTGGGGGCAGTGTAGTAAATGATTAACACCAGCCTGAAAAGATTTGATCTAACACATTGACTTTTGCTTGTTTTTTAACAATACTGGCATTGAAAGGGACAATCCTCCACTTGCGTCCACATCATTATTGTTTAGGAATTCCAAGAATGTGCTCTCTTCCTGCACCTGTGAACTTACTCCTCCTCAGCACCCTAAGGACCCAAAGACCCTGTTGGTTTTCATTCGAGCTGTACAGACTTGTTTATACCTGAGATACGAGGGGATGGAAACTAACTACATAGGATAGAAAACCAACAGTATTCTGGGTCTTGAGGCCCCGCATTTTATGGTTAACCATACTATGGCACACCTACAGATTGAAATAGTAAATAAAGCAAGTTCATGTTGAAGCCCTTCCTCAGGTGAGATCCCAAAGGCCCCAATCCTCAAACACTTTCCTAGACAGAGGGGTGTGATATTCCAAACAGCTCTGTGATGTCTACCTGCCAAACTACACCTCTAAACTTATCCTACGCTGCTCTGTCTGAAGCTTTTCAAACCGCACTTCTCTACGTGACCTCTTGAAGTCTGAATCTGTCCCTGGGCAAACGCCTCGCCAGTCTTCTTTTCTGACAGCTGGAAGGTTTCAGCTGCGCTGAACAGGTGCCAAACTTCCATTAAACCGTGATCCCTCCACAGTGTACATGCTGTTGCCATCCGACCAAGCAGTGTGGTTTTCATTTACAGGTGTAGGCAAAAAGGCTTTGTGGGTGGGTAAAGATCTAAGAGGAGAGCTGAAAAGCTCGTCTCTGCTTTTTGCAGCTGCTAAACAATGCTGATCGACGGAATGTGCAAGAAAGAACTATTACTCTGCGTGAAAAGGATTTTCCGTATTAAATGTGTTTTCTAAAACATTTTCCTGTAGTGTGGAGCATCACCATGGTGAGTGTGTGAAACGAGGATGGACTCAGGGCTGGAACCGGACTGCTGCCTAGGCACGTTGATGAATTATCAGTCCGCTACCATTGTCATGTTTTAAGTCAGCTTGCCAGAAATGCACTGACTTAATAAAGCGCTGGAAAGAGTAACAGAATTTGACAGGGTATCAATGGGTTCATCCAAGTAAGACAATTTCCACTGTAGGAGTCATGCAGATTGTTACTGATATTAGTGACTTTATGCGAATTTTGTCAGTCAAATACGATTTGGCTGTTCAATACGAATATTCGACTATGCGTTCCTTTTTTTCATAAAGAGTACCTAGAAACGCCTCTTTGAACTGTCAGATCTGTCCTGTTTTTTCAACAGGATTTGGCAGGACAATTAGGGTGACATTCATGTAATAAAGTCAACAAGTCAAGTTAGCCCTCTGAGCTAATGCGTGCTGCTAACTACTGTAGCCAAGGGTAATAAAAATAAAAACAGCCCTAATTGCGATTTGTCTTTCATTGATATTGGTCTCCGGGTTCTATCAATAATGGATGGAAAATAACACAATATCTATGTGGAGATTTTGGAAGACCAATATTTTTGACCTTGAAAATTTGTCAAACTATGTCAACTAACAATAATATGATTTAAAAAAAAAACCCAACAGTTTAGTTTAGTACTTTTTAATACGTACTTGTCATTTTCTTTCTAATTTACTGGAACAAATACGCTATGGTGTACTCATCATGCCGCAAGTGGTTTGTCAAGAACACAGTTATCCATCCAGCTACACAGTCACATGCACACACAGAGAGAAAATGGTTGGAATACCTCAGACTGACTGTAGTGTAGTTAAGACGCAGTGCAGCCTGTGTGAGGTGCAATGTTGTGTATTGTGCGTGGAATAAGAAGAGCACAAGAATCCTACTTGTTCATGAGGTCAAAGCCTTGATCTGAGAGCAACGCTCCAAAGCGCTTTCGCAGATTGTTGTAGGGATACTCTGTGAAAGTCATCTTCTTCACAGCAGGCAGCTCGCTGTAGCCAGGCCAGATCTTCTCGCTGGGTGACCCCAGATCCTACAGACAACACACATCATTCAGCGGACAGCATATGTTAGCGCAAGTAGAGATGGATATGAGATAATCCCACTTTGGCAAAAAGTATGCATCAACCACAGACGTGGCAATAAACCAGTCCTAAGTACATTTCAATACTTTAATTCATAACAGGTAAAGGCTGTAGGGTGACTTGGGAGGCCTGAATGACACCAGTCCACACGGCTGTCATGCTTTAAGCAGATCATAAGCAGAGATGACCGGGGCCAACCTATTACCTCCCCTTAGCTGTGTCCTCAACAGCCTAATTTGTGTGAGTGTGCTGGAGACCAGAGAGAAAGCTCTGTTTTTGAAAGACTCTGAGTTCAGCTCTCAGTACTTTTGCAGCTTCTACCTTAATCTCTGTGGTTTGGAGTTAGTTCCACTCCTGTGTTCCTGTTTGTACTTTCACATATCAGCCTTATTTCACCGTTTACTTTCAGCCGTATCAGAGCTGTACTTTTACTGCTGATGCACACTGAACCTCCTACTGTTCCAGCTTCACATTAAAGGTTTTCCACTTTGTTGCTTTTATGGTTAATTAGCGGTGCTGTTCTTCAAGAACAACAGGTCTAATCAAGCAGACGCTGACATATTCTGTGCTATTTGAATCAGTGAATCAGTTTTTACTATTGCTGCGAGGAAGAATAGCACAAACAGTAACAGACACAGTGAGCAGAGAAGGGCTGCAGGGAACAGCCTGGGTTTGTGACACCTCAAATAAGTTATCGAGGTAAACACCTTTCTGTGCTGTGCATTGGAAAAACACTCACACCGTGCCAGCGCGGCTCGACTAGTCGCGCCCGGTCACGGCATGGTTCCGCTCGACAACCTCCACTACTATGGAAAAACCCTTTATGGCGATCTTCTCAGTTTCATAATAACTTCATCAGCTGGGTTAACGTCTACCAACAGCTCCACCCTGTGGTGTACTAAGGAAGTCCATGCTGACCTCCTCTGACAGATGACACTCAAAAGATTTACAGGCTGTAAACAGAAGAGCTTTACCCTTTATGGTGAGGATTTGCTTAAATTTATAAAGGGAAAATGAGGGAATTTACCTTAAAAACCTTGTTAATTTGGTCGATTTCAGATTTTCCAGGGAAAAGAGGTTTCTGGGTGAGGAGCTCGCCAAATATGCACCCCACTGACCACATGTCCACAGCTGTGGAGTACTCCTGTGGAGAGAAAAACAAACACAGTGGCAGACCGCAGAAACACAAAGTAGACAGTCTGCATGGCAAGCTCCTACGTTGGGAGTCTGTCTCGTGTGTGAAAGTGGATGTGCTCTGATGGGCTCCTGGACCTCTAACGTCTGGCTGTGTAAATCATATACTGTGAAACTCAAATAGTGTTTCAGTGGTATTTGGGTTATAAACTAGCCTCCTCTTGGAAACCTATCTTAAATCAAATCAATCAAGATGGTGTAACCACATATATGAAAAGTACATCACCTTAATTATTTGTAGTTTCAGTTATTGCATAGGTATTTCATCTGGTTCCTGTGAAGCGTGGAAGGAGTGTGAGGTTGAATTCTCACCTTGGCTCCGAGCAGCAGCTCTGGTGATCGGTACCACAGGGTCACCACTACAGGGGTGTAGGGCTTCAGGGGCGAACCATACTCCCGGGCCAAACCAAAGTCGCCAATCTACAGTACAGGACAGTTGGCTCACATTAACACCACTACATTTCATTTTGGGTAAAAGAATAATGTCTCGGCATTTATAAGATTCCTCCAAAGGTTTCATGTTTTGATGTCCCGAAGGAGATCAAATGACCATATACTCCAGTGTGGCAGGGTACAGCATAGTCACATTGGATTTGAAAAATTACAAGATGCAGTGAGATTCATAATGTCTACTGTCAGCTTGCATTTAAATCCCCTGCTGTAAAAACGTGGTTTATTTACACACAGACTTTGTCTGCCGTTAATTTTGAAATTCATGCTCCAGTTGACTTTCAGTAACCATGTGTTGTTTGTGCAACTGTGCTGTATTGCTGCTAGCTCGGGGGAAAGTTTTACATCATCTAAAGATAGATAAAAACTAGGGCTGTCAAAATAACGCGTTAATTTCGATTAATTAATTTGAGAAAAAATAACGCGTTAAAAAAAATAACGCAGATTAATCCATTCCATATTGACATTTGACCCGGAGCCGTTCTAGCCACCATTCGACTGTAAAATGAAGGAACGAGACAAGAATGTGCTGCCTGGATCATTAACTGGAACATTTACTTGTAAAAATGTTCTTCCTGCCAACCCTGGCTACCGAAACCTGGTGCCACTGATATGTCTGCACTTCTCTCTGGTGCTCTGAAGACGATACAGGCAACACAAACACCGCTGCATGTGATGCTAGTTAACACTATACTCGACAGCAGCTAACGTTAGCCTACCGCTAGTTAGTAGCTGCATTAAACATGGTTACAATGCTGAGAGCTAACGCTGAACGGTGTAAAGTTTGATTGTGTTTTACTGTAGAGGACTGTGACTCAACAGCGGGGTGTAACCATAGACAGTATATAAGAATGGACCAACAGATCCCGTTGCTCTGGACGGAGACCAGTGAAGGCCGTTAGAAGCACTTTTCCGGTGAGCGCTGAGCGTTACTGCGCAGCCTCCAACTGAGAGAGACGACGTAAATGTGCCGTGAGCAACGTGTCTGAAAGTTGTAAGTCTTCTGGTAGCTGTGCCAAGAGAAATCTCAATCATTCCCAAGCTTGCAGAGACGGAGAGCGTAGGTATATGTGAGGAGATAACATAGGCACAGGCTAATTATTGCTAACTAAAATGCTAGTTAACATTAGTAATTACACTTAAACAGCTAATGTGAGACGAAACTGCCTGCACGCTTCTCCTGTACTATACGGTAATTCCTCTACTATGCGACAGTAAGTCGCGTGATTATGACACAATCGTTAGCCTATTTTTACAAAAACGTCTGCTACGGAGCTATAACGTGAGGTACAAGGTAATGGAGCCTTTTATACATTGTCGTGTTTCTTTAGAAATAAACAATGGACTAAAGAGTCTTTAAACGTTTCAGATGTAAAGTTATTGGCTGTCAAAGTGGCGCCAAAATGAATGGCAGTCAATGGAATAAAAAGTATCGGTTCAGGCACCGTTAATTATGTATGCGATTAATTTCGATTAATTAATCACAGAGTCTGTAATTAATTAGATTAATTTTTTTAATCGATTGACAGCCCTAATAAAAACTAAAACTACTAAATTCGGTAACAGACATAACTATTAAATTAAATTATGGTGGAAAACAATTTTTACTTGCTCTGGACTCTCTGAGCTGCCCTCACGGACCCCATGGAGAGTAGTTGTTGCCATGGTAAGAATTAACTAGCTAGCCCCTTCAGTTCGCAGGCCCTGAGCGAGAACCACAGTCCTAGCATACCTTGAGGATACCCTTGTGGCTCAGCAGCAGATTGGACGTCTTCAGATCACGATGGAGAATCCAGTTATCGTGGAGATGTCGGACACCTCGCAGCAGCTGAATCATCAGAGTCTTCACTTCACCTGGAAGAGAAACATCGTGCTTTAACAGAGCTGTTGTGAGGCAGAGGGTTTAATGCTAAACCCACGAACAAAGAGAAAAAAAATAAAGACAGAAAACTATTTCTGTACCATTCGACGTTTTACACACACAGTGGACCAGAGCTCATCAATGTCTCACTTTACCTGGGAGGAAGGGCTGCTTCATGGTTTCCATCAAACTCTTCAGGTCATGTTCTACATAGTTCATCACGATGTAGATCTTATCCATATTACTTCCCACAACTATTTCCTAACATAGCAGGAAAAGCACGAGTTAGATTTAGCTAGAACATTTAAGGATGCAGATTAGCCAATACAAGTGTTAAAGTGCTCATATTATTATTATTATTATTATTATTATTATTATTATTATTATTATCATCATATTATTTTGGCTTTACCCCTTTCCTTTGTGTTACATTACTGTGTTAATTATCAGTAAACACTGTTCACAAACTGCTCCAAACAGCTCTATTGTAGTCCAGCCTTTACTTCTGTGACAAACGTCACTTTGTAACACACGTTATAATGCTCGCCTAGCTGCTAGAGTGGCACGCCCTCATACTCTGCAACTGACTAGCTAGCAGAACTTACTGCACATGTTCGACTCCCAACAAAGATGGAACAGAAGTGAGATGTCTCACTCTGTAGCTAACACAGAGCGCTCAACACACAGGGTGAAAAGAGGAGCTGCAGCAATGTGCAGTACAACAAATATATGGTGTTTTCTGAAAATTAAACCACATAAACCTATTCTGGTGCAACCTCTAAATACAATCATGAACCTGAAAATGAGCATAATATGAGCACTTTAATATCTAAATAAGTAATTTTTAGGTTCTCTCACCCTTACTGTGACGATGTTTGGGTGCTGAGCTTTCAGGATTGTATTGATTTCTCTTAAAGAGGTGATGGGGAAGCCCTCCTTCTCCTTCTCCATCTTTAATCTTTTCAAGGCCACAATTTCATCTGCAAACATGAGACCGTTTCACCAATAAACACAGAGGCAAAAAGCAAAAGCAAAATCGACCTACACGTTTATTTTCATACCCGTCTTTTTGTCCTTGGCTCTGTACACCACACCATAGGTTCCCTCTTCTATTCGGTTCAAGCACTGGAATTCCTCAACACTGCGACAACCCTGAAAATCAACAATCCAATTGAAGGCCTCAACATACTGCTGGCTTGCATTAGATGATTACATATACATAAATGATTAGTGGATTAGCTGCAAAACCATCTGCGTTATGTTGGTACCGACCTGTAAAGCAGGCAGATATTTGGGCAGCTCCTTTTTCAGCTCCACCGGTGAAATTGGGGGGGAGTCTGGGATGTAGTTCTCTTCGGGGGTGGGGGAGCGAGAATGAGTTTGAGAGTGAGGCGTGGGGTCACCCTCTCCTGCATCCTCCTCGTCCTCCTCCTCTTCCTCCATGTCCTCACCGCTCTCTTCTGAGTCGTGATCGAACCGGGACTCTGGCACTGTGAGGCGAAGGGTGAAGTCAGTTTAGTGTTGGTAAGTGCATTTGAGCTGCTAGAATTTGGGAATGGAAAGGTCAAAACTCCAGCAACACTTTTAGAATAAAGAACAACTCTGTGTAGTGAGACCAACACATTTTGGCTTGTTGCCTTCATCATGGCCGGGTTATTATAGTAAACTAAAACTAAAATAAGCAGGAAAAAATATTTTTTGTAAACTGAAACTAAATAAAAACTAAAACCTTCAAAAACAAACTTATACTAAACCATATTGCCAGGTTTAAAAATGAACATAAATCATAGTTTTTTAGCTATAATATTTCACTACAATAATAATAATAATAATAATAATAATAATAATAATAATAATAATAATATATTCTTTAACAACACCCAACACAAAACATTACAATTTAGTCGAACTGCAGGACATTTGAATCATGAGAATAACTTTACAAATAAGCCTTTGGACAGACATCACAGGTGACATGTTTACTCACCTGAAGGTATGTGATTTCCATTTTCCTTCTCTTCTTCAAAGTCTTCCACTGACTGCTCCTCCTCACTCACGTCCTCTGAAAGGAAGGAAGCCACTATGTTAGACCTGTGATGCTGTGTAACTGGACCCGCAACATGAGTCACATTAGTGGAGCAGTTTTTGACAGTTTCACCTGCACTCTGCTCAGACCTTCCTGAGCCTGAAACTGACTCCTCTTCGTCTTCTTCGCCCTCACTCTGGCTGCTTGACTCCTCTTCATCATCGTCATCCTCTTCATCAGAGCCGGACCCTGATGCTGGCCAAGGTGAATAAGACACGAGAGCAATTGTTAAAAAAGAAAGAAAAAGAATTGGAAGCAATTCAACTGCAATAGTGAAACTGCCACGTCATCCAGCAGCTGTTGGTTCTGGTGGTTAGGTTTTTAGCACCAGTACATTCCTGCGGTGCTTCTGATCTATAATGACTAACATAAGTGAATGATTATCCTCATTCAAGCTTCCTGATTATTATCAGAAGTGAAAATGTCCTACCAGAGTGTTTAGCCATTTACAACGATAAGAGTAATTGGACAACCCAAGAACTGCAACTTTGTAGGTTATGTAACGCTTTACCGATGGAGGATTCTCCTGAGCTGGTCTTCCTCTCACTGTCACTGATGTCCTGGAGGTCTGCGAGCAGGTCTTTGCCCTCTGGCTTCTCCTCCTTCGATGCTGCAGACAAAACCCAATGTGAGATATGCTCTAACGTATGAAACGTTGATGATCTTGGGGAAACTTGGTCTTTGCACATGCTCAGTGTACCCCCAGGGATCTCCAAGTTAAATGTAGGACATTAAGACCTTTTTAACTACATAGGATAAAATTGAATGCCAACTTCACAGCCACATATTTCACTTTTAAACTAAATGTACCAATTTTAAGGCCTTTATTTTATACTTTTAAGACCCCCAGGGTACCCTGATGATAAAGTTAATACATGATAATTGATGATAAAGCATACATATAATATTGGTAAATAAGAGCTTTTTTTAGAGACTGTGAAATGATAATTAATAAATAAATGAATAAACTCACTCGCACTTTTCCGCGGTTCGCTGAGTTCGGATCTCTCCCGAGGTATGCGGTTGGGACTTCGGCTATGATGACCTTGTTTTGATTTATCCTCATACTCATCAGGTAGCATCCGATGGTGGGACGGCACTGTGGACAGGAAAGTCTCTTATTACTCTATGATGCAGATTTAGCATCACAGCTAACAGGGTTTTAAAACACAATCCTCATGACTGGCAATAGGATAGAGACTCTGGTTGCTTTGGATTTTGAGCTTCAAGAGATTGTTGAACATTTTAGGAAATAATTGCTCTCTTTCTGAGAATGAGATGAGAAGATCAATATCAATCTTATGTCTGTATGTAAACTACAGAGCTGGAATCAGGGCACATTAAGCCTAGCTTAGCATAAAGACTGAAGGCAGAAGGAAACAGCTAGCTTTGCTCTTTCCAAGGTGAAAAACTCACTGACCTTCTCGTCTACCACCTCGCTCTTTGCGTCGCTCCTCAGCCCTCCTCTCTCGATCCTTCAGCTCCCGTTGCTCTTTCTGCTGTTCGCGCAGCTTTCTGTCCCGTTCACGCTGGCGCTCCAGCTGTTCCAGCCGGTCCCTGTGGTCCAAAAAAAACCCAGGAGAATCCAATCGGGGTCTGTCCAGACAACCAAAAGCCCAATCTCGTCAATGTTTGTTTATATTTAGTTTGGGTTGTTAAAGCTTGTCTTACTCAAACATACAGTTGGTTTGTGGCTGCAGCATTGCTCTGGTACCTTCACAGCTGTATTTAGTGATTATTATATATTGTCATAAGATAACTTAGTTGTTGGCTGTCCACCTGAGTCTGCATTGTTTACGTAGGCTTGTTTTAATTTGCTTATAAAAGAAAACACACCTACAAACTTGGACTTGTGTGAGAGAAGTCAAAATAAACTATAGTGATTTTTAACAATTACTGTTTTGTGTGACTTTACTACTTTGGACAGCACATCATAATTACATGTACACCAATAGTACAGCAGCTATAGTTGAATTTTAGATCCAAAAAGGCTTAAACATGTTGGTGAATATAATACTTACTCCAACAAAACATGTTGGAGTAATTCAAAATAAAGGAATAAATACTCCTGTGCCTACACTGATCTAAGCTAATCTAATATGCGGTGCCTTTCCAGGGTCGGAGCTCACCTCTCTCTGCGTGAATGAGCTCTGGCCTGTTCCCTTCGTTTCTGCCTCTCCCAGTCACGCCGGGCTTTGTCTTCCTCCCACTGACGCTTCCTGCGATCATTCTCTCGCTCTTTTTCTTTGTCTTTGGGTCGTACATGTTTCCCTGCTGTAGAAGTAAAACATCATGAGTAGAAGCAGATCCTAAAACATAGTTCCAAACATGTTGTATTCAGCTATAAAACACGTTTGTGTTTATATAATTAAGCAGCATTCCCACACCTCCTTCACCAGAGTGACTGCGATGACGTCTTTTATCTTTTCTCTTCTCCTCCTTTCTGTGGTGAGACTTGTCTTTTCTTGCTATTTGCTGTGGAGGCTTGATTGCTAATGAATCATCTTCCTCGCCCCTGCGTAAATGTAAAGAAAACAGTGTGAGACTCTAAATAGCCAGCTACACTGTGTTGCATATCACTTTGAAATACATGAAATACATACTTTGAAGTTAAACTATTACACGCATACTACTTCCACTTTGAAAATACACTGATGTTAGTTTCCTACAGTTCCAAGGACCTGTCCTCTGTTGAGTCCTCCCGTGTGTACGGGGAATTACGAATTGTTATTTCCATCTTTTGATCCCGTAGTTCTCCTTCCTCCGGAGTATCTCGTTTGGCTTCCCGATCATCCGACTGTGGAACAAGGCCCTGTGGGAACTGTGCAACAAAAGAAGAGCGCAATATGTGGTTAAAGCTAAGAGGACATCATTAAAATGTTCCCAGATAAGGAATAAGAATGTCAATACAAATATTAGCATATTTGGAATGTAGCTAACACTATTCAATGTCTTAAAAAAATAAATGCATAAAAAATGTTTATTGCTCCCACCAGAGCCGTCTGTTTGTGTATGTTTTGGTGCAAAAGCTTCAAAAACAGCAGTGTCATTAAACTCATAAAAGCACAAAATAATAATGAAAATAACAAAACGCAACAAGAATTTTCATCGATATTACAATTATAAGATTAGTAAGAATAAAATCTATACGTTAAAAGCCTAAATTTATTAGACAATTTGCCATTTCTAATCATTTATTTTTAAACTTACCATGGTGAGCTTTAATGGACAAAAATCTTCAACATGGATAAAAATGAGTGACTCGCAATTATTTTTATCCCTGTGACAACATAGGGGTCATATCGGTCTTAAATTAGCTTCGAGATACTTTACATTTTTCTGGCGCTTGGGGTCTGATCTCTCTTCTAATTCTCTTCTGCGTTTTTTCTCCTGTAGTATTTCGTCAAGAGTTTTTACTTTCCAGGTCTCCTTTTCGTCCCCCATCAGCGTCCACTCTCCACCGCCTGCTCCACACACACACATCCAAGACAAGTGTTCATTCCACGTCATTAAAGTTCAGCTTCATTTGAATCATGAAGAGTAAGGCTTATACAGAAGAAGAAAAAACAATACAGTTATAATCGATCCATAATGAAAGACAAACCCTACCACTTGTTGGTCATTGTTTTTTGCCATTTATCATCCATTTTACTTTTATGTACGTTGTCATAAATTGAATCATCATTGGTAAATTTCATTAAAATCTTACAGTTTGTTCCACTGTTACAATATGCACCTCCAGTTTACTTCCTTGGTCAACACAAGGAATCTTAGAAAGAAGGAACATTCATAGTCATTAGAATTCTGTATTGTCGCCAGTCTTTAGTGTCAGTTCTATTGAAGTTAATAGGGTGGGCATGGCAAGTCCCACTATTACCCATCATATAGCTAGTTATACATTTCAGCTTTGACTGAAAAATGCTTCCACAATATAGAAGAAACACATTAACATCAACCGATATTGCTGGCTTACTTCAGCGAAACAAAGTGCAAATGCTAACGTCCATTGAGGTATATACAATTTGGCTATTAGCGCCACCTCCTGACAATTATAGAACTATTATGGATAGAGCTGGCTAACGGTAGCCATCATGAATATTATTAAATATCATTAACAATTTGATGGTTGGTTAGTAATGTATAGCAAAATGCTCTATTACAATTAAATACATGTAACGTTAGAATGCTACAGGTTATACAACGTTATCTATGATCGGTTTACCGAGCATTAATTTAACGGTAAGTTACAACGTTAGCTAACGTTAAAAGGCCAACTGACGCAAGTTAACGTTAGATAGCCCGCTGACGTAGTTTATAGTTAATAAACCGGTGGATAAATTGTAAGGTACCAGCGCATTTAGCGAAATAGTAGATGAGTTAATTACTTAACGTTAAACCCGCTGAGTGTTTTGAGTCCAGCGGTAGGGGCTAACACTTTAGCTAACGTTAGCTAGCTAGCTAAAACTAGCATGGTCGACTGTTGCAACTTTGTAATGTTAGCTAACTGACATTACATGGTTTTCAAATGAACAGTTAGTACAGCTGGTAGAGATATACACTGGAGAGCATATGACTGTGTCCGTAGCTATACCTAAAAGCCTAGGTACAGAAAATGATGCAAATAACCAGCGAGCAGGTGAAATGGTTTTACAAACCTGAAGTATGCGCAGCGGTATTATGGCACACCGGAAGTCTCAACGCGTCAGTAACGTCTGTAAAACTTCCGATGTGAAACAAACCTCCAATCATGTCTGTAAAAAAAAATATAATTTTACAGTCTATGTCTCCAATACAATATAATTTAATACATTACAATAGACAGACATGGCCTCCTTTGTGAGGACCTTGTCTACACTGCTGTGGTCAGGCCATGTTTGGAGTATCGCAATGTCCTTTTGGTGGGCTGTGATAAAAGCCAAGCTGCACTTCTGGAAAGGGTCCAGAAAACAGCCCTCAGGATCATCACCAGAGGTTGCTCCCCACCACAGCCACTCCCATCTCTTCAGAGCAGGAGGGAGCCGGCAGCAAAAAAAACAAAAAAAGTGATATAATATTCAACCAAACAACATTTTCATGCAGGAGAGGGAGTATCATGAAAATCTGCAAAACTTTTTGCTTTGCAGTCCATTATCTGCACAGGATGTGATGATGAAACCGGAGACAACGCTTAAATTGTCCTTTATCACTGAGAGTCATATAAGACAAGCTGGAGTACAACCAATGGATTTATGACAGGCTGACCTCAGTAAACACATGAACTATGACCAAGGTCTCATACTAAGCAGGAGATATGGCTCTCTCAGTCTCAGTCATGGCTTTAAAAGTGAGCAGCTGAGCTCTTTAGACAGGTTGTTAGGTGTTTGAGACTCATACAGGTGAGCACCAGTTAAGTTTATTTGAGTGTGGGGATATACTGTAAAGTGAATTCTGCTTTGGATGACAATCATCAAATCACTGCTTTTGAGACTGATTCTTATTATAATTTTTGTCATGTGGTCTGATTTTACTCTGGGTTGATTAAACACTGTGAATACTTGACTGACATGATACATTAGCACCTAAACTAATTTATAAATGTCATGTAATAAATGTTTGCACTTTATTTAAAGTGCATTATGATGCATTGCATGCAGGTTACATGGCCTTTTTTTTGACAAATTGACTGCTGTAAGATGCCGTTGATTCTCATTATTACTACTCATAATGATACCATATTCAACTTAACATTGCTTGTCAATTTTTACTGTAATAAAGAAACCTTATAATGGTTAATGGACAGTTTATGTGTCCAGGCTGAGCAGTGAAGCGGTGAGTGAACAGTGATTCCAGGCAGCAGATAATCCTCTGAGGAGAAGAAGGACTTCCCACATGGACTCCAACAGTGCTGGCAGCGTGCAATATGATCGCTGGAACGAGGACAACATCAACATGAAAGTCGATGCACCACAGTCTACTGTGATGAGGTGAGACAAAGTGACGCCTGACATAAAGATTCATCAAACATAAAGTGTTCATATTTTGAGGATTTTCTGATGCTGTTGAAGAACAAACATAAATGTAAGAAGATGTGGATGAGATAAACCCATATGTGGACATGTATGGACTAAAATTAGGTTTTAAAGCTGACACCAGTTGAATGCTTAAGTACTAGTAAGCTTTGTAAATCATTTATAGTCCAAATAAAGCGAGAATGTTGTTAAACCAGGTCATAAAATAATGTCAGAATGACAACAGTCGACCAAATGCTGTTGGATCTGACTCGGCCTCCCTCTCTGTTACATTCACAGGATCTACGACACAGTGTGTAACGGCAGCTATGGAGTAGCAGTGAAGGCTGCAGGAGCTTTGGCTGCACTGGTGTCCATTTACGTCATAGGATACGTGACAGGATACTACGTCCATAGGTGCTGATGGTGGAGCCCTGTCAGGAGAGAAAGGAGCTCGGAGATTTGGGATAAATCACAAATTAAAAAAAAGTTTTGTTAAATAAAAATCAACCAAAAAGTTGGTCTGTGTAGTACTTATCATTATCACCTCTGTCCTCCCTCAGCCTCTTTGTCATCAGAGCAGAAGTCTTTTTGTTGCTTTTCTTCACAAAGACTTGCACCATGTTAAACCCTGACTGGCGTCACCACGCTGCTGTCATTGGCTTTAGGATCACTGGTGTTCTTCTTTTGTCTTATTGGAGGGTTCACTGCTGCAGGGGTCAATGTTGCAGCTGGTCGAGCATCAACAGTCCTTTTAATTTTAATGATCTCCAAGGAACAACTTGACCTTTCAGAAACATTCAGCAGCTCAACATAGAAACTCTAAAGTATTTTGGGCAGTAAGTATTAATGCAATGCATGATATTCATCCTGCAGCTAAAACTCATAATGGTTACCAGTTTAAATAACAGACTACAAACAATGATTTACCAAAAGGCAGTTCATTTAAAAATAAAAGTTCAGAATTGTTGAAATGGATTTGCTCTGTAATAAAATGTCACATCTGCATTTCAAATAAATACCATACCACTTTATGTCATAGACTGTCTTGTCTGTTGTGTTTATATAAATGTCTGATATACTCACCACTGAGGATATGTAATCTGTCCCTGACACTGTGGACATGTGGGGCTGGCTGTATTGAGCGGGTAATGACTTAACCTAAGGCTACGTTCAGACTGCAGGCAAAAGTGGCCCAAATCTGATTTTTTTTGGGGTCAAGTGACCAGGTCAGACTTCTTCAGAAGTAGTGTGAACACTCAAATCTTTTTAAAATCAGATTTAGACCACTTCCACATGTGGTCCTGAATCAGACCCAGGTCGGATTTTCTTCAATGCGGCCGCAGTGTGAACAACCAAGGCAGATTTGATGCGACTTTAACGTCAATCTACATCAACATTTGTCACAATTATGCGCCTGCGGGAGTTAGCCGAGTTAGCCCTAGACACAGACAGTAAAATTAAAAACTTGACTAGGCCTACAAAATGGAGAACAGTGATGGAGCAAGTCAATGGAGGGAGAGTGAGGTGTTAGACCTAATTAGTGTATGGGGAGATACTTCAATTCAATCAAAACTAGAAGAACATACCGTAACTGCTCCGTTTTTGAAACAATGGAAGAACGGGGAACACAGGAGAACTTGGATATAGGCCACATTTTAAAAGGTAATGTGAACAGCCAAACAAAAAAAAAGATCTGAGCAAAAAATTAAGCATTAAGCATTAAGACTTGCGGTGTGAACGTAGCCTAAGGTTTCAATTTCAAGTCAAGTTTAAGAGCTTGTTGTTGGGCTTGTGGCCTTCATCTGGGTCTTACAACATATTACAAAGAACATGTAATGATTTTATTTAAATGCTCATTGTCATGGATTTTTGACCTCTTAAGAGAATTTGCACCTTGAAAGCAGTGAAGTTATTCTCTCAGATATCTCTACTCTATGTCAACTACTGGACACATTTCCATGAATTTGTAGTGCTGATTCATTTTCCAAATACTCTGAATGACAGTTACTTAAGACTGAACAACCCAGATTATTAAGGAGTGTCAGAACATCTCACAGGAGTGCTGTCTTCATGGGGTTTTCTTTTTTACAGACAAAGGTCAAGTCCTGGGGCATTAAAGGATAGGTAATCATTAAAATATTCCTTCACATGCTCCCAGTCTAAGGGATATGAGCCAAAATTCACAGTTCTTGATTATTGCAAAGTTTATCTAAAGAGAAAATGCAGCAATAGTCTCAGTTAGACAACTCAAGTGGATATCTTTCAAAGTTAAAATCTTTATGTTACTGTCGTTCCACTGCAGCTCAGTAGGAAAACACTGTCCGTGGAATCAAAAACAGATCGTTTTATACAAAAAGGCTGTAAGTTTGGAAGATATATTTGATTTGACTCACTTAGACTGCTAAAGCCTCATATTAGCTTTAGATCAACTTTGGAATATATTTATTGCACAAAACAAAGACTTTAAGTTACATTATAAGAGCATCAGAAATATGAGAAATTCTTTTTAAAGGCCGGTATAAAAAAGGATGTCTTAATACAGCGAGAAAAACGTTTTTCAGACCGACTTAAAAAATTGTGAACCTATCCTTTAATTAAGAGAATCAGATAAGAAGTGAAGCTTATGATCAAAGTCTATGACACCTTTACAGGTCTGCAGGCTGGCTCAACACCTGATCTTCAAAAACAAATCTTCGGTCATCTGTCTGTACAGTGGGTTAATCATAGTATACCATATGTATATACCAAATACTTATACCACAGAGCAGATACATCTCAGCCTACAATAAGACAAAGCTGACATGCATATCAGCTGGGTTATTGAGTTCATTTTGATTTCTGTCAAATCAGCTTCACTATATCCGCTCCAAATCATTATTATAGCTTACCATTGGTGTATAAAAAGCCTCTCTTATCCAAGGACACAATTTTGATAATGAGGAAGCAAATATAATTCCGGTAGCAATAAAAGTCCTACTGGTCTAGTCAGGCAATGTACAAAGTTCAATAAATACAAAATATGTGCTTCGTTGTTATCAATCAGTCTAATTTTCATTTTAATACATTCTTACAATACCATGTAAACCCCCGAGGTGTTTAAGATATTTGCATAATGTTACACACACACACACACACACACACACACACACACACACACACACACACACACATATACATATGTAATGTATGTCATTATAATCCACATGCTCTAATGAAAACAACCTACAATCACACTGTGGTGTTTGAACTAAATCTGACAAAAACATAAGCGGTGGTTCAACAAACCCATACTGCCCTCATGTGTCCAAAGAGAAGCAGCCACATCTCAACAGCACTAAAAAATGATTGATTGATTGTTGTTGCTGGTTTTCTTCGTGCCAAGAATTCTATCTAATATCTGCCAAGAATATACACACGTAATAATAAAAAATTTATAAGGAGATTTAGAGTCACAAAATCTTAATAACAGCATTGTAGTATTGCATGTAAACATACTCACATTTGATATGAGGTTTGGCTGAGAAAACTCAAGCGGACAAGGCAACTTTCCTTCAATACCCCTATTTATACTGTGCCTACAGCATTTTCTTCCCCCAAAACATTGCTCTTCTAATGTTTTTAATAAAACTTAACATGAAATAATTTAAACAAATTTAATTTTCTATTCACGTGCATATGCATACATCCTGTTAACATTTCCAGATGACCTCAATTGATAGAAATGTTTCAATTTATATACTCTGTTATGTTGTCTATCACCGTTGATTGTCACATCTGTGGGAGGGCCACAGCAAATAAGGAAGCAGTCACTAGGCACCACAGTTAACGTACCTGTAGCATGTTTAGAGCAAACAGTAAAAACGTCTTTTACTTTTTCTCACACAGTTAGCTAGGGGGTTATTTATTGTCACTTTACTGAAACATCGTTAGCCACTTTCGGTCCATTTCTATTTGGTTATGTACAAGAGAGATATCATGCGGAGGGGAAATCCGTCAGTGTGATGTCAAAGCCTGGGGACAGTCGAGGGCGGATCTGAAGGAGCCCAGGACGTCCACCACCTCCACAGCGTGTCTGAGCAAAATGAAACATAGATGAGGAGGTCGCCGAAAGTTGGGAGGAAGCTGCTGATAGTAGGGTAAATAATGAAAGGCTCAATATACCTTCAGCCAAAGGCGTATATCCTTTTGGTAGCTTCTCTAGATTCACAGGGTTGTTTTTAGAAGTTCTCATAACGTTGTTCTATGTTACCGACTCCCACGGGCCAAAAATGTGGCTAAAGCTAGCGTTAGCTTTAAGAAACTTGGCGAGCTAACGTCAAGTAGCATTAGCTAGCTAGCGAGTGAGAAAGGCTTAATATGGACTTAGCCAACTTACTAGCCAAGTTTACCATTTCTAACTAATTTCGCATTAAATAACAGCAACGGTCCTAATTATTAGCTAACGAATCGTTAGTTACATGACGCGAGCTAAACCCAGAGTTCCTGCTGAAATGTTTAACGTTAGGTTGACGTGGGCTAATGCTAAGCTAGCTATGTATTGCATGGCTAACATGAAAAACGTGTTAATTGAATGTTGGCTTACTTAATGGCAAATGTACACACCTCGCACAAGATAGAAGACCCCTCCGCGACCTTACAGTCTTATATTCAACTCGACATAACGTTAACATTACATTTTATAACACTTGACAAAATGATTCACGTTAGCAGCGGTGTGAATCAGTTTAATTAGCGGTGTGAATCAGTTTAATTTGTCGACATTTTACTATCAAAGTGAGATAAGTAACTTTGCAAGATCGATTCTTAAAATGTGTATAGCAACGATCACATTGTCGTTAATTTAGCACGTTTTTCATGGAGTCTGGTATTCTACGTACTAATGTCAGCTTGCCTCACTAAGTTGGTAATTTCCTGCCGTTTACAAGGCCAAGTTGTTGTGGGACAACAATTTCGGCCATGTTGTCAACTAACTTATTATACTGGCCGGGGACGAGCTAACGTAAGTTAGCTATGTAGCCAAAACCTTAAAGTTGCCAACATTTAGCTGAAATCAGCTCTTCTCGCGGTAGTTTGGTAGACTACTATAGCTAGCTCGTGACGTCAAAAACGTGGAACTGAGAAGAAGTTGGTCTGGACATCAGCAGCTTGTCAGGTTAAGTTTGAAGTTACAGATCTTTTTTTTAAGATGTCTTCATGGGGTTAGTCTGCACAAAATGCACCACGTCAAACCTTAACCATTTTCGCTGGCAACATCAGCCGGCTAATGTTGCTAGTTGAGCACTTTCTGTTATGACTTGGCAGCTGTCCTACACATGTATAAATAGCTTGTAATTGTATCCTGCTTTACATCCACTCTCCCACTTGCTTACTACCTGCTGCACTCTTCTTTGTACCCCAAATCAATTAGTCCATGTTGTTTGTTTACATGAATATATGTTTGCACTATTTTTTCCCCCCACAGGAAATGGAAAAACAATTAGAGGAGAAGCTAAGGATCAGCCAGAAAGAAAAGTAAGGCCTTAGAAAAAACATGGCCCAGATTTGTGACTTTTTAAAATGATTGCTTCAATATCCATTCAAAACAATGCTGTTTTGCTATGTGTCTTGCTTATCTGTAAAAGTACGCACCTGGACATAACCTGAGACTTTTTACTGATTTATTAAGAGCCACTCTCTCTCACCAAGAGACAATTTATTTTAGGGATGCACAAATTCGATCCACTTTATTTGTTAATTATTTAATTCATTCATTTTTTTAAATGAGCTAAATTCAGAAATTCAGTTTTAAAACCTATTTTACCAAGTATGTTACTTTGCTGATGAAGTAGGGAAAATCTAAATTAGTAATAAATGTATTTGGATTTCTGTCATAAGTCTTTTGGCCATGGATGTATCATCTAGCCATTATCGGCACTGCCTCCCTCGCTTCATGTCCTCTTCCTGTCTGTCATATTACTAATTGTGGGTGGACTGTGTCCTGTTGGGTTGCTTCTAGGGAGTCCAGTAACAATTCCTCACAATCTCCATTGAAGACAACCATGGTGATACAGGACGACTCTCTACCAGCAGCACCCCCACCTCAGATACGCATTTTGAAGCGGCCTACAAGTAACGGGTCATTGGGATCACCCTTGAATCAGAATAGGCCTACACCACAGGTCAAGTCTCTGGCCCAGCGTGAAGCAGAATACGCAGAGGCCAGGAAGAGAATACTGGGCAGCGCCTGCCCTGAGGAGACGCCTCAGGACAAACCCAACACTGATAGGTAATAATCCACAAATGTTGACAGTTTATTTGTTTTACCCACAGCCTAACAATGCCTTGCTGAAGGGCTCTTGCAATTGGTAGAGTCCACATTGTGCTGAAGACTGTGCTTTATTTTTGTTGATGGGGGAAAAACAGCCGTTTATATAAAAAGATATATATGTAAACACTATAAATAAGCCGTTAAGAACACATAATGGTAGCAACACAAGCCAACAATCAGAATGATAACTTAGGCAGTGGCCACTAAACACAAGACTACTTCCAGCTAAACTGCCGATAAATTGTCAGAATCCACGTCAGTAGGATTGTGATGAGCCTTACTGGACCCCCCCCCCCCCCCCCGTGTTACTTTTGGTTTACTTTTATAGACTACAGCTGGCAGAAGCACAGTGCTTTGGTCTTTCTTTTGGCTTGACTGGGTTTTCAGTTTAGTTTATTTATGGAAGGGGACAGCGCAATTTAATAAAACACATGATTTCCCATGGCTTAAAAAAGCCAGATTTAGCCAAAAGGCTATTTTTCATCTGTAGTTTTGATTGACAGAAGGTGGAGCTTAACACTGATCATAAAAAGCTCGCTGATGCTACTTTGCAGAACTTTAATGACTGCATCTTGTTTTCACTGCATAAGTTCATTGACTGAATAAGAGGAAGTTCTTTTCATTTGGGTTCAGCTGGATTTGAATGGCTGTGAAGTGCCAAAATGAATTAAAAAAACAAAACAGAATGGAAGCTAGAATGGAAGTTTTGAAGCTCTAAAACTTAGAGGGAACACCATAACTAAAATCATGTGAGGATCTGTCTGTTGTAAGACAACAGGGATCCTGTAATCAGAATAGTTCAAGAGAAAGACATCCATTGACAACAAGAATGCTGCTGAAACTGAAAAGCCAACTGGAAACGAGTTATGAGTAGGGATGCCCTGAAAACCAGATTTTTGGGGTTCGGCCGAATACCGAATCCACTGGTTAAGATTCTGCCGAAACCGAACACCGAATCCTACTCCCATCCTCAGTCCTTTAACACAGTAAACCCATTAATGAAGTAAACAACATCCACAGCCTCTTAAAATAGTTAAATGTAACAACTTAATGTTGAATTCACACGCTCTTTTCACATCGTAGGAAAGCACATCGCTATCGTCAGATGAGTGACGATCTTGTTTGGCAAATATTCGCTAACCAGTGTATGATGGTGTGGTGAAATGTTTGTTTAAAGCACTTGAATAAGAAATTCATGTTTAGTTTAAAACAGTCTAAAGGAAATGGTCAATTATAGTGTGATTAAAACTCACTATTTACATCATTTACAGTACTTGATTTACAGCTATGTGAAAAGGTACACAACCTTATTTGTTAAACAGTAATTTAGTTTTACTGCGAACCGTCACAGGAAGTGCTTTTATTTTGAAGTAGCCTACACGGAAGTTGTCTGTGTACTCTTGCTAGCTTACTGAGATGAACGTGAGATGCCAGATGCAAAACATGTCCGCCAAGCTTAAGTTTCTAGTGTGTAAAACTGCAACATATTGAACAGTAAATGGTCACCGTAAAAGATGAGCGTTTTTGGTCATCAATCGAAGCCATTCCACTACAGAAGGCATGTTGGGTGGGTGAAATTAGAAAGCTAACGTTAGCTAACGAGCAGCAGCAGAGTAGGGTTCTGTTTGGCGGAAAAAAATCTTTAAGATTCGGCTGAAACCGAACCCTGTCAAAAAGCCCAATATTCGGCTGAATCCGAACCCGAATCCTGGATTCGGTGCATCCCTAGTTATGAGTCATGAGTCGTTTATGTCCAGCAGCTGGCACGTGTAAAAGGCTGCTAATTTATTCCTCTTTCCTCTTTTTCTGCCAGGGCAGGGCGCAATAACTCTACATTGCCTTCGGAGGACACCCGATCAAACAATCAAACGGTCCGGCAGCCAGCCGGCCCAGACGGCACCCAGGGGTTCCGACAGCACAGATAAGTGGGTCCTGGGGGCCACCCAGCCATCGAGGGGAGAGAGATCAAGGGCCACCAGAGAGCAAATACAGCACTGTATTCTTAAAACTTCCTTCCTTCAGTTCCATTATATCGGATGGGCCGGGAGTACAGCCACACTGCTGCTCAACTCTCCCCACTAGCGGTTTTGTGTAACTGACGGGGAGCGAGGAGGAGGAAGTCAAATGGGAAACATGCTCTCTTCTCTCCCCACTCCAGTCTGTTTGACACTGTGATTATGAACATCTTCTGGACTCACTGTGATGATCCCTTTAAGAGACGCCCCACGCCTCCACCCCTCTCCTCCTTCAGTGCCCAGCGGCTTCGTCTCAGGACGCCAGCAAGCCAGAAGCAAAGACTTAAACTAAGGATGGCAGAGAGAGAGAAGGGGAAGTGACGGGCCATCGCAAAATAAGATGAGCTGGAACTCGGGCAGCAGCTTCTCCTCAGCAATAATACCAGACATCACTTCTCACACCTTTTTACATACATGTTTTTAATTTTCAGATGTTGGATCACAAATTTTTTATCTTTTTGTTTTTCTTGCTCGTCTTTATCTATACTAGGGATGCTCTGATATCTACAGAGTACAGATAAACATACTTCACATTATACATACACCACCAAGAACCTGTTCATTAAAACAGTATTTAATATTGAGATTTTTTTGGAACTATATTTACAGTGTTTATGAAATAGGAAGCATTCACATTTCTTTCACCTCGTTTAGTGGTAAAATAGTCTCAAAATACTATGTTTTGGTTTGTCCTTACAGTTTAAACACCCACACGTGCACTGCACCTTGTGGTGTCAGGTCCCCAACAGTCAACTCACCACTAAAGCTGCGTACTTAACTGGTAACTGAGCTGTTAGCATTATCTGTGCACCCCTAATATGTAAATTGCCATTTGTTTTTAAAAACTGAGAGTAAGGGTTACGTGTCGAGTTGTATATCTGACAAGTTCTGTTTACGGTTTGTCTTTTTTTTTTTTTTTTTTAAATAAGGTTTTTTAGCGGTCTTCTGTGGACTCTTACATTATTTGTATTTAAAAGTAAAATCAAAAAACAAAGACAAATGAAAAGGAGATTGTTTTTAAGTTGTTTTTTTTCTGCCTTTGAGATGTCAGCAGTATTTTAATCGAAATGAACCAAAATCCCATTTTAAAATCAACCTGTGTGTATATAGTATATCAGTTAATTCAGTAGTCGTTATTTGAAGGTGGTTTTGGCAGCAACTCAAGGGAGGGTCAGACGTGGGAATGAATTTACTGCTGTAAGCCTCTCCGTCACATCTCCACCGCGTCAGCGGCGTGCTCGTTTTTTCATGTCCCTCACTGACGTACAGTACGCAGGAACTCAGGTGCAAGTGAACGAGACAATGAATGAAATGGACTAAGATTGTATTTTTCCAGCGGGTTCGATTGCTCAAGCAGCAAATGTCCGTATTTAAAGCCAGGGCTGGCACTTTGTTAGAAGCCGTGCTATACAGTGAAATTGAACTGAAATGATGTCTACGTCCCAAGAAGAATGAATGGCATTTTTTTTTTTTTTTTGTCATCTTGGTTACATCAGAAACGGTGACATCACCCCATGTGATTGTTCAGTAACTGATGGTTCTCTGCTGAAATGGAACATGGAGACCCAGCTGTATGTGAACCAGAGCGGCATGACCAGGACCATTGTACCCAATAGATGTTCTTTAATTGTTCAAACAGAGAAGGGATCTCAATAAAGCCATATTCAGTGGTGCACATCATCAATAGAAAAGTTCTTTTAATAGTTGAATTCAGCTTGTGCCTCCTGTATCACATCTTTACTTCCTGGTTGTTACTGTAGCTCAAGAAACTGAATATACCCGAGGGAGGATACACAATACTGGCAAAAGATTTTAGTTCAGGAACTAAAGCAGCAGAGCAGGAGACAGGACGGTTTTAGCTGAGCTCTTGAGTGGAAACAAACTGCCTGTAAATACTGATTTAATAAAATGATTTGCAAATAATGTCATTTTGTGATTTCATTTTAATACTTAACATTAAATTGGCAGGCGCCTTTGTCCAAAAGGAATGATTATACTTGATAGGAACATTATTCAGTTTAACATACTTCCAATGAACACTGATTACAGCGAGCGCTGTAGATTATCCAAGGTAACTATTATTGGGGGTAAAAATGTTTGCGGCTGAATATTTTAAATATTTAAAGCTTTGAGCACAACCTATGAAATTAATTTCACCTCTACTATATTGGGGAGAAGGCAGAAATCTGAAAACCTGGACAAATCCAACCTAAATTATGTATCGGGTCAGATTGCGAGAAAATGCTTTTGTAATTTGGTTAAACTAACTAATTGGCTAAAACATGCAAACCCACAAGTGCAATATGGTCCTTTAACACCCCCAGGACTACACTATTAAATCACACTGAAAATACAAACATCTTTCAAAACACAAGTAGTTTAGATAAAAAATTGTTTTTATTAATCAAAGGTAAACATGACTTTGTATTATTGATCAAGTTGGGGATGTAACTGACATTCACTGCATCTGGGTCACGACAGTGTCCAACAGAGGGGCAAGCAGATGCTAGCTAAATTGGATGACTGTGTAATCTCTGGGTGACAGGGTTTGATTAAGGGGCGGCCATGAGGAGGATTCAGACAGAAGGACGTTAAGACGTTTATACTGTTTCTTGGATTCACGCCTCCCACGCAGCAACCGAAGACAGTTCAGGATACCCAAATCTATCAGCACCTGGGGGGAAAAAACAGCAACTGTACGGTTAACAAGAGCCTTTAGGAATATACCAAGCTTAAACAGATTGTCCATTTGGAGTATTTATTAATGATGAAAACGACAAAACGGCGCCTTTTTATTTAGAACAGACATTTTGACTAGCAGCCCAGTTCTACCCAACTGTCCCAGTAAACCATGACAGTGAACATTAAATGATGTGCTTTGCTAGCTGACATTCCTGTCTTTCTAGAATAGAAAGTTATACATTGTGTGTTGTGTTAGAATGGAGCCTGCTGTCACCCAGTATTGTGTATGCTGGTTATTAAAGTTATACTGTATTTGGCACAAAAATCTGAGGATTCTGCTGGGAGAACTAATCCCCACTAACACATAATTGTACAAGATCCAAGATGACTGTCGTCATACATGAAAGTTGGTGCTTATCAAGTCAACAATAACAACACTAGCTTCAGCAGTAAGTGGAGGTAGGGAAAGTGTAAGGAGTTTTGATCTCCAACACAGGTCAGCTATTAAAGCCCAAAGTCTTTATCAGGGTCAAACTTTTGAGGGGTGTGCTGCACGCTTGTACTGTATACAGTATATAAGTATTTTTGTAGTATTTTGAATATACTGAGCATGAAGAAGTTACTATGGACATTTTTATACCTTTTCAACCATTAAAACATGTCACCATTGATGTCAATAGTAACTGACATGAACTCAAGATGAACTGAGGCACTTTTTTCATCATGAAGGAGAATATTACAGACTTTTTATAGCCATCTTTCTGGCCTTTTAGAGGGTCTTCAAAGATAGATTTTGATTGGGGTACAAATGTAATGTCAAGCATCATGGAGAACCCCAACATCAGTTATATCCACAGACTGTCATGCGTCTCATCTGGTTAATGTTGGAGCTAATGATTGAAACAGCAATATTTCATTAACAATTGTCCGAAGAGGGAATATCAAAGTTTAATGTCATCACTCACCTCCACAAAAAAACAAATGAGGAAGTTAAGAGCAGCCAGAGCGACAAGCAGCATTTTGAAATTCATATCAGAGAAGTCGTACAGTTGAAGTATTTTAAGGACAGGCCCGGGATTCAACGCCAGCCAAGTCATCAGGGCAAAGAGGATCAATAGTACACAGAGGAAAATCCCTGGAAAGAAAAAAAGAAAAAACAAAACACCTGAGTTTAGGGTCATAAATCTTAAATAAGTTTTACTTGTAATATTATTGTAGGAGCCCAGGAGGTGTCACCTTTGTGATGTGATGGAGGAGTACAAAACCGCAACAACAAGCAATGCTGGCTAGTTGTTGTATAAGTGAAATGTTTGCTTCTATGAAGATTTATGGATCGTTATGGATTCTTTTATGCAACACCCAGAAAACCGTTTTCAGTAAGAAAAAAATAAATACTGTAAGTGCTGTTAAATATGTGCTGTTTATGACGCATAATTAATGCAAAATTCATACTAAATTTATAGTTTATACTCATAGTCTCATACAGTAAATAAATAGGAAATGTGTTTAATGTAAAGGTTAAAATGAATGTGATGTAATAGTTAAAGATTTTAGTCCATTGTGTTTTTTGTTTCTCTCGGAACTAAAGTTCTCTGTTGTGGTTTCCACTGCTGCGGAATTTGTTAATGGACGAGGAAAAAATCTAACGTGAGCACATGTTACGGGGCTCGGCTCTGCTAATTAAGTAGGAGTTACACTGTTGTAAAAGGCCAAGGCGAACAGTAAAGGATTTTCAAAGGATTTAAGAACCTCTTTTCAGGACAAGCAGCCAACGAGGTATTTTATGTTACATGTGAAGCTTTATTTATATTCGCGCTAAGCGCAATTTGTATTTTATTTTCTTCGGTAATGTATAATTAATTTGACGTGCTTACTATGTTCATTCACATATAGTTCTCACGGCGTGACGTGGATGCATTAAGGACAGAAGAGCAAAGCAATAAACGCCCGTTGTAAAGGACCAACCGGTGTCTGTGTTGTCGTAAAGAGAGCTACAAATCCAGGCATCAAAGGCAATGAGCAGAAGTGGGAGAGTTATTACTCTACTGTGCTACGACGGATGCAGCCCCTCAGTGGCTTTAACGTTTAGGCTTAGCCGCTACAGTTATATTTAACTAGAAGGGCCTCTGCCGAGGCTATGCTCTATCTTGCAATGTCTGCACCAAAATGCAATGGGTTCTTCCACCAAGTTTTTCCATAATCCTGCTGACAAAAAAACCCGAAAATATAACCTCCTTGGCAGAAATAATAAAGCTGACAACAATGAAAAACCGAGCAATTTGTCAGCATGAGTCTGTATGCATCACCCTTCCAACCCCAAATCGTCATCTTTGTACATTTCTGATGACTCACAATTGTAGTATAAGGGTTTCTTGTGAGGGTATCCCTTGGTGACCACCACAGCCATGATGATGTACTGGAAACCTGACAAGGCAAACACACTGGTGTCCTCCATGTTTGGCAGATTGTCTGCGCCAATCCTTGTTGAATTGATTGGAACGTACCTAAAAAAAAAAAGAATAATAATACAGGGATGAACAGTGTATCAAAGTGCATCAAGTGTAAATGGGATGGTTTGTCCTTTTCTAAATCTGAGATATTGGATTTTGTTCAGTGAATGTAAAAACAAATGTAACATCTTTCTTTAGGAAATTCTGAATTGAAATAAAAGCTCTTTGCATGCGTGTCTTTTTACTGACCAGTCCTGTGAGGTGGTGATGAAGAGCGCAGCCAGCTGGCCCAGAACAATCACGGAAGTGTGGATGAAGAGGCTGCCCAGCACAGGCAGGGACATCAGACTGGCTGAGGGTCTGGAGGGGTCCAGCTTGTCACTGGGGCCTCCTCTCCCCATCACAATAGCCAGTGTCGTCACCAGAAAAAAGTCACAAAGCAAGAACTGTTTGTCGGACAACCTCGTCCTCACCTGGACACACATCAAGAACATAGTCACATTTCATTGTAAGTCCTGTAAGCAATGCTTTGGTGATCGGCATGGCGTGCGTTTAGAGTGTCAGTGTGACATGTTGACAGCTGATAGAGGTGCAAACAAATGACTTTGGATTAAAATACATTAAATTGTTACGTTTACAATTCTTTTCAGCTTTTTTTTTGTTAATTTTTTTTTTAAACAGAATTGACTTGACAGAAATACAAATGAATGGCAGCAATATGATGAACTTTTGAAAGTGAGAGTGTAATGAGCTCCACTGCTACTCACTGAATAGAGGGTGAGGACAGCGCAGAGTTGAATGAGGCTGTAACTGGCCATGTATCTAAAGAGACTGAAGGAGGTGACCAGAGAACACCGGCCCTCTCTGTACAGACAAGGAGAAAAAATGAGTTAATATTTGTTTCTGCCGCAGGTACGCTACCACAAACATTACTGGTTTGGTTTGTTTTCAAAAGACGTCATCCATATTTACCCTGCTATTCTAACTCAATGCCTCCTTCTTCCTCACCTGATAAGCAGCGGCACACAGCTGATGTTTTCAGTCTTGGAAGTGAAAGGTGACGCGACTGAAGCCTCGGCTTCAGACAGAGAAACCCCAACATCAGCAGCTCTCAGGGCCCCGCAGTCGTTGGCCCCGTCCCCACACATGCCCACCTTGTAGCTGTGGTAGAGAGTATTATTTAAGTCAGGTAGTAGCCCGTTGTTTAATTATATAAATAATTAAAATGACAAATACTAGACTTGTGATTATACATGTATCATGCAACTAGGGGAAGCCCTTAACTTCAGATGCAACATTTTATGTGGATTCCACAAATAGATGATAGACTGCTATTGGGTGTCAGTATCCCTTAGTACTTTATAGGCTTTTCCACTCTGATGACAATAAAATAAAGTTAGTATCAGTTATGCATAAATGAAAACTCGAGCCCTTTTATGTCTGAACTTACTTAAGTTTCTGCAACTCCTTCACTAGCTGGGTTTTCTGGTCAGGAGCCATGCGTGCAAATACTGTGGCTCGCAGCAAAACCTACAATGACAGCATGTCAAGAAAAGTTGACAAACAATTGATCCCATCTTGATTTTATAATCATCATCTTTGTTATTTAAAAAGGAAAATGTTGCTTGAAATACAGGCTGACAGTCTAATGCCTCAGTTTGAACCAAATTATAATTTCGTTAAATCATTGTCAGAATCAGAATAAGAATCAGCTTTACAGGCCAGGTTTGCGTAGACAAACAAGGAATTTGACTCCGGTAATCTTTGCTCTCAAAGTACAACACTTAACATATTAAGAATAAAAACAGAGTTGATGGTGAGAATATAAAAAAAAATAGTGTACAGTATAACAATACAATAGAATTTACAATTTTACAAAAAATATACAAAAGAGAGGGAAGGAATAGTGCAATATCGTTCGATAGACTGAGATTTTAGGAATTAAATATGAGTACAGTGCAAGGCAGATGTATGCATGTGTCATTTGATTGGCAGATTAGGGGAATATAGTAGAACATTCCTGCTGGGATTACATAGCATTCATTACCTTTGGCAAATACTCAGGGAAGTGATCACAGAGGGCAGCAAAGGACTTGCCATTAATAGCCAAGTGATAGTCAAAACCACTCTGGTACAGGCCCTGAGAAGAGACAAGAAAAGTATTAATAACAGCAGCCAAAATGGATCCTCCCAGTTTTAAAAAAAAAAAGTAGGTAATGATTGTGCTCAATGTGTGTGCTATCCTGATAACTACTTAATCATGATTGACAGAACCATGATTCTCTTCTTCCCAGATATTGGTCGAAGATATATTCTGACAGCAGAGACTTAAAGGTGCAGTAAGCAATGCTGCGCAAAGATTGTTGATATTTTAACTCAACTGGCAAACAAATACACCCCCCCCTTCAGAAGCTCCGCCCCCCAGATTCATGGATAAATAACAACTGGCTGGCCGACACATTCACATGTTGCCTCCCCTCTTGCATCAACTGTCGCTGCCTGTTGGCAATTGGCTGGAATGGTTTGTGGCTCGTGCACTCCTTTCTGCTTGTTTTCTATTTAGGTAGATAGATACTTTATTGATCCCCAAGGGGAAATTCAAGATGGTGTGGTGTTAATACATAGCGATGGCTGTGTATTAACACCAGATTGTTTTTCAGCGCACATAGAAAATAGAGAGCAATGTGACCGTGAGGATATATTCGCTGAATTTGGCAAAAAGTGTTTTGGATTAGCATCGCTTACTGCACCTTTAACCAGACTGCTGAGCAGTGTACTGCAGCGTGTCTGAGCAGGACCGACCTGAGTGATGACCTCCCCTCTGTCTTCCAGGCTGAACCTCAGGGTGGGTATGGACTGGGCAGTGTGGGGGGTTGCATTGACGAATATCACCTTGTCATCAAATCCTACCATCCCACAGCTTTTTGCTACATTGACTGCTGTTAAAATGTTGTCCCCTATGTGAAGAAAGACAAAACGGGACTTAACATGATGTTGATGGCATTTAAGATGCCTGCAATAATAATGCCTTAACGATAATTAAAAAAATAAGTGCAAAATATCTCTCACCAGTGACCATGACAGTGCGAAGGTGTGCCAGTCTCAGCATGTTAATAACCTGGGCACTCTCTGGCTTCACCAGATTCTTCATGATCATCAAGCCCAGGAACTGCATGTCTTTCTCTACCTCCCCTCTGTGGAAAGACAAACAGCTGCATTTACAACACGCTTCAGGTGTAGAGAAATTAATTATTAAGGAGCTTTGGAGCCACAGACAACAAGCCAGAAACACAGAATGGGTTCTCACCGTTCAATGGTCCTTAAGTCAGCGTTCCCGTCTACTGGTTTATAGGCGAGTGCAAGAACTCGGAGACCTTCACTGGAGAAACTGTGCAGTTTGCTGGAGAACTGCCCCGGCACTGTTAACATAAAGCATCCCGTTTAGTATAAATGTAATGTAAAAGAGTAGACAATGCAAAATTAATTTCAATCCAAATCACTAAAAAAAGATCCTGCACTATAGTTGTATATTAACACATGGGATAGTATTATTATATTATTAATATTAAGTTACTGACCAGTTTCTGCTCGGCAGAGGCTAGCCACCATTTCTGGGGATCCTTTCATGAATGCGAGAGCCGAGCATCCGCCGCGGGCCACCGTCACCACACTCATCCTCTGCAGTGCCGAGGAGAAGGGAAACCTCTGAACAATGGCCACCGCCTCGCTTGTGGACTGACAGCCAAATGAAAGAGAAGAATATCAGTTATGCATAACTGAAAACTCTAGACCGATATTGACTAAGAAGTGGAAGGGACTTAGTGCTGATGAACCAACTGTTCTACACCTAATTTGAATTTAATTCAGTTTGCAGTTACATACATTTGCCACAATGTCAAAATCTAACACTATGGTTAAGTAATGGAAAGATCAATAGCTGTACAACAGCAGTTAAGGGGATTTGACATAAAAGCTCTACTGATCAGTCAATATGAGAGTAGTCTCGCTTTGCCAGACCTTCCTGCACAGCGCTGCGGAGGAGGGTCTGGCTAGTCCACACAGCATTCCAGGATGGGAGAAAAACGTGCTCTGTTTTATTGGCATTTCTTTAAACCAATCACAATTGTCTTGGGCGGCGCTAAGCGCCAGACGGAGCCACAGTGCCGCTGCAAAATAGCCTCGGGAAGGAACTTGTTTTGGTGGAACGTGTACGTTTAAAGGTTGTTTTAGTCGTGCAACATAAAACTCAGATTGGACAGATGGTCTAGCTAGCTGTCTGGATTTATCCTGCAGAGATCTGAGGAGCAGTTAACCATAGTCCTCATGAATTGACTGGATTTTAAAATGACCACACAAAGAAAGCCGAAGGTAACAGACATCCGGCCGAAAACTGTGAAATCTGGCGGAATTTCAGGCGGCATTGAAGCAATCCTGGAAGTGGAACGTCATGGATATAGGCTAATATGAGAGTGATGGTAGGGACACTCACAGCTTCTTGAGCTTGAGGCTGTTGTTTAGGCGGTCTCAAAACAGCCAAAACTCTGTGGCCTCCAAACTCTGCATCCAGCACATTTCCATCTCCCTCTGGCTCATGGAGTGTCTGGGAAAATATACACAATGTAAAGATACTGATTTAGATTAACATATTATAAAAGAAGTTCACAGTGAGATGATATGTTATGCGTGGGAGAATGGATCTGCAGTCGCTTGAGGCACGTTAAAACAAAAAGTGGTTCTTGCAATGTCCCTGGTGTTAATAACAATATTTGCAATATCTGTTCACATTGATAGGGAAAAACGGCCAAAATGGAAGTCATGTTTTACAATAATTGTGTACCTGATACCAACAGAATAATTTCAATATTGGCATGTATTTACAATTTTTTTTAACCAACTTCAAGTCAAGCTTGGGGCCTGGTATCCTCCTAAAAAAAAAACTCCTATATAAAACCAAATTTAGGTTTTTATTTTTGTTAAAAAAAAGGTTTGCCTTTTACTGCTAGAAATAAAATAGTCCAAAGTACCTTTTTGTCAGTGTTATATTATGATGATGTAATTTACTTACATGCATCTTCATCTCTTTTGAAAAAACTGGATGCCTTGCTGTTTGTAACTGGTGCAAGCTTCCGTATACATCATGTATATGAAATGGTTCAATGGACTTCACTTTGTTTAAAGGAGAAAAACCCATATGTTAATTTTTATTGCAAAAGCTTTACTGGGTAAATTACCGCAGTACATATCCAGCTTACTGACATATTACTCCAGTAGCTTTAACACTAGCTCATCAGAGACAGTTCTTCTCATGGTCCCAACCATCCAAACAGAGCTGGGTAAATCTGCCTTTTCCTTTCACGCAGGGCATACAGGACTTGGAAACTTTACCCTCTCTTAAAAGGTTTACGGAACATTGTTGTTGCTTTTAACAGGTGCAAGTATTTTGTTGTCATTACTTAGAATTCCTCATGAGGAATTCTACCTCATGGGGGCGACAGAAACTACGCACTATAGCTTTAAAGGTGCACTATGAGTTCCTGCATGGTCACGTCTGTTGACGTTCCAAGTAAATTTAAAACAAAACAGAGCAAGCTCGCCCGTCCCCCCATGTCTCCATAACTGTCTTGACTAACTGTCACTAACCCCCACTCCCTCCCCCAACCATCTTGTCGATGATTGGCTAGAGTGGTTTGTTGTATTTTGGTGCACAGCCTGTGCCTCTAATGTTCGTTTGACGTTTACGACCCCCTTGTTGTCTCCCGAGACCGGGCTTTTTCACAGTGTATTCAGGGGGCAGGCAGCTAGCGGATCAAGGAGAGATGCCTATGATTTGAGACAAAAATGAAATCGCGCTGAAACCATGCAGGAACTCATAGTGCACCTTTAAATGACAAAAGGGTTTTTACCCGGTTCTAGTCAAGTACCTCTTGAAATTAAATAACTTTATAGTGTCATACCCAACCAGTGGACTCGACCATCTTGAGCTCCAGAGGATCTCCGAGGGGCTCTCCTTGCAACAGTGTCACAGTGTGACAGCAGGCCAGGCCTGAGAGCATGGGACCTGGGGACAGGAGTCTGGGATCTGGGACCAGCTCTGAGAAACCAGCAGGTCCCCCCTCCATCACTCCCCACACATCCATACCGTCCTCCGTAAGAGTCCCTGTCTGGAGAAACAAAAGTACTCTGATGAAAGACAACTTCAACATGTGGCCACAGCTGTTCTCCACATACACAGTCGACTTTAGCTAATGGAATCCCCCTCACCTTGTCAAAGCAGAAGAGTGAGACCTTGCCACAAATGTTGATGCGTGGTGGACTGATGCAGAAGACGCCCTGGCTCTTCAGCCTGTGCTGGGCATAGATAGTGCCAGTGGTGATGGCTGCAGATAGGGCAGGAGGCACTGCGATGGTCACAACATCCAGGCTCATAACCACCAACTCCAGCCAGGTCACCTGGACACACACCCAGAACAAGTCAGTGATATCACTTTCTTTATTGTTTGCATGCCAAATAAAGACAGGCCAGAAAACATTTGGTCTTTGCATTGTGGCTTGCACTTACACCCGATTTGAAGAGGACCACAAAGCTGTAAATGGTGCCAACAAAAGCTGTAGCAAGAAGAAAAATATTGGAAAGAGTTTATTAATGTTCAATTATAACTGAATTATAGGTTTAAAAAAAAGGCTTGAAATACATAACCCTGAGTAACTCAGTTGTAGATACAGATAACATTAACTTATTCATACACTCTTGAAACGAAATTAGGCAGGTTGCTGTTAAAGCTCTTACCAACAAAACCAAGGATGAGCAGGAACTTAGCAGAATCTTGGTAGAAGCGGAAGTCGGTTGGATGAGGATACAAAATGGAGCTGACCAGGTTACCTTTGGCTGTGAAAAACCCTAAGGATGAGATATAAGCTCATATAAACTCTTTGACTGCACCCCCCCCCCCCCCCAATAAAACATTTGCAAAGCTGATTTTTCAAAAAGTTTGACACTCGTTTAGATTCATGTTAGCTAGGAAGCAGTCGTCTCTTCTTTTCTTAATTTCAGCATATCTTGGTGTGTAACATACCATCACCTGTAGATCAGTGGAATGGTGTGACACCATTGGCAGGACTGTGTATTGCGTATCCTGTGGTCACTTTTGCACAAGTGCGTCTTTACGTGTGAGACAGACAAAATGGGTACCTGCTCATAGAAAAACTGCTTCATAGCACGGCTAGAGGTCCAGAACTCCATAGGTTACCTTTAACTCTTAACTGACATCTCACTAAAATGTTACAGACTCAGATCCTCAGTGTCTCTACTCACCGGTGCTTGTGACCACAGCAACAGCACCGCTGCCTCCCGGCCCTCCACCTTTGGCCTGAATGAGCTGGGTACCACAGAATAGGGTGTGTCTGTGCTCAGTCTCTGAGCTGTACCTCCCCTCACCAGCTAGCAGTGGCGTCTTTAGCACTGGGACACTTTCACCTGGACACAGGAAGGATGAGAACAGGTGAACACAGTGACACCTCACAGGAAGATGTAGAACAAGCTGGAGGCACAGACTGTGAAAAGAGTAGGCATCACATACTTAACAAATGCCATTTGCAAAGGCTTTTATTGATTTTAAGGAACAGAAATTGGATTTTGGTACCAATCAAACATTCACTCTAAAACTACATGGAACTAGGAAATGGGAGACGGAGTATTTGTTTTTCTAGCCAGAAATTATACTGAATTGCAATTTGGTTTCACTTTAGTTTTTGCTGAGTGGTATGGAACCAGGTTTTTTTTGTGCCACATTTACTGTATTTTCTTATTTGTTGCCAGTTTTTGTTAAAAGGTTCCATATTATGCTCATTTTTAGGTCCATACTTGTATTTTGGGTTTCTAATAGAACAAGTTTACATGCTTTAATGTTCAAAAACGCATTCTTTTTCTCATACTATCTGTCTGAATATACCTGTATTCACCCTCTGTCTGAAAGGCTCCGTTTTAGGGCCTGTCCCTTTAAGACCCCCCTCCCAAAAAGGCCCAGTCTGCTCTGATTGGGTGTTCCGCATGAGGGTCTGCACTCATTGCAATTTTGATAACTGTTTTGATTCACAATTAAAGTGGAAAATAAAGGTTTTGTGTTTAATGTATTTTTGTTGATGTTGAAATGGATTTTAAAACATATGGTATCGAAAAAAGTATCGTTAAGGAACCGGCATCGAAACTGAGGTATCGAAATTGGCACCAGATCGAAAGATTTTGAACGATGCCCAGCCCTATATAGATGTGACTTCACAACCGTACGAAAGTCCTGACGGCTCATTTAAATTGCACAGTTTCCGAATACGGGCTGTGTGCATTTCTCTGTGGATTGAGCGTTTTTATACCTACCTACCTACAGTATTTATATAGCACCTCAACCTGCTTTCTAATAAAAAAAGACATGGGAATCTCACTTTTTACAATACAATAGATTCACTGAGGAGCAAGAAATCAAAGGCTTGAACCCTCACCACCACAAGGTTATATACCAGTTAATCCCTTTGATGAACTAGCGCCAATGTGCAGTCATCTTGAAAAATCACTTTTGATGGCCAATTTGTGACTCTAATTAGCCTCAAGGTTGTGAAATGTAACATAACCCCAGCTTTTTAAATTAAATCCTACATAAAAAGTGGAAAACAGTTACGCTCTGCCTTGTATTGTTGTTGAGGTTTGTTGATCACCTGTGAGCATGCTCTCGTTGACCAGACACTCCCCAGCCAGCAGGGCCGCATCACAGGGCAGCAGCAGACCTTCCTGAGGGATGATTAGACAGTCGCCGGGGGCCAGTTCCTCTGAGCTAACAAGTTCCTCCACTGAGAAAACACACAACCAGGAATAAATGTCCTTGTAGAGAGTTCTGGGTTTAATGCAGAATGACTTGACTTAAAAGAAAAAATGTTCTTTCAAAACATTCCTAAAAGGCTTCACGGTTACTTGCTTACCATAGAAGTGGGAACTGGGGGCAGCCATACTATATTTTTCCGAGCCCTGTAAGCTGGTTTAGCTAGTTAAAGGCTTGCTACCGTGACACTGATGTCTGCCCATAGAATGGTGAATTTTGAAGAAACTGACTCTTCCCAACCTTAACATGGAGAATAGGCTATTACACGTGTGGTATGGATCTTTATTGATTCTCCTAGCCTTTTTTTCTTGCAGCCCCTGGTGTAAATATCATTTATGGCGTTTTTCCATTACATGGTACCTGCTCGACTCGCCTCGACTCTACTTGCCTCGGCACACTGTGCGTCCGTTTTCCGGACTTTTTTTCGTAATGGAAAACCAAAAAAGGCGAGTAGAGTCGAGGCGAGTCAAGCAGGTACCATGTAATGGAAAAGCGCCATTAGGCAGGGTGGGGCACTGCCTACTATATGTTCAGCCAAACAAAACACTCTGCAGGGCTCACGGTCCTGTTCTGTGCCATTTCCATACCAGTCAGTGATGTTCCCCGTAGAGGACACTATCAATGGTGCAGAAGTAGAAATTCCTCAGTATTTGAGGGGATCTGTGATTTGGTGACTGTGGAGGCCATTTCAGTACAAAGAACTCATTGTCACGTTCAAGAAACTAGTTTGAGATGATTTGAGCTTTGTGCCATGGCGCATTATCTCGCTGGAAGTAGCCATTAGAAGATGGGTAGACTGTGGTCATAGCAGGATGGTTAGCAACAGTACTCAGGTGAACAAAACCCTATATATCAATCGCATAACAAATGCACTTAGATAATTTTCTGAAACTACAAAGAAATTCACATTAGGAGAAGAATAGATTTGCAAAAACCCACCTCCTGAGTTTCTCCGTATTGTGACATTTGTGACCAACCGGGCCATGTTGCGAAGAGTGACGCTTTGCTGTGGAGTATGGTCAAATAAGGTTTATATTTATTTTTTTATATATTTATATAATAATATTAACCATCTATTTCCAGAGCTAAGCACAGATTTTAATCAGATTGAATATCCCACTACAGGCTCACCTTGCGGATCTCATAAAGTGAGATACCGATGGATAAAATGGAGATAATAAATATACAAATGGCGTAATAATAGTAATTGTCGACAATCCACAGGGTGATGCTGAACACTTGGAACACATAGAATGGGTTGAGGACCTAAAGTGGGCAGATCAAAAGAGACACAGAAGGAAGGAGCAAGTTCAAGTTGATACTTCACCTGGATTTGGAACAAAATATCACTTCAAAACATTCTAAACCATCATTAAAAGTAAAAAAAAAAATCAAATCTGAGGCAGTATGAAAGACAGATTTTCCATCTCACCTCCTCAAACAGCAGTTTCACGTAAGACTTCACCTGCACATCAATAAGGTTCGGCCCATACATGCATCTCCTGAAAGAATTCACGTCATGAATTACTCAGCAGTGCCCTCTGAGATTAAAGAGTCTGTTTATTTCCCCATGCATGCATCCTTTCCTACCTGAGGCTTTGCTCCAGGTGACTCAGGCCCTTTTGGAAGCCATACACGTCATTGCAGGTCCAGTCCTCATTGAGGACACTACAAATAAAGATGGAAGGTTTCAACATTATAGTTAATAAAAAAGGAAATATTTTAGTATTTTATAGCTGTATATTGAGAACATAACTGAGTATAAGCAGAAAGTAGCAGTGCCTAAAAACAGTCTCAATACAAATATACAGGATGAATCTAGCTGCTCAGTACTCAGTGCTATGTTCCTCTTTTTCCTGTTTTATTACCTGACACGACAGAAAGCTCCTTTCCTGCCCAGCCAGATGTAGCGCAGTCCTTTAAACAGGTAGTAGCGCAGCAGCGTTTTCTGTAACACAATAATAGTCACTTTCAGTCTGGTAAAAGAAAATCACTCAGCACATCATTCTGCCAACTTCTTCCTTACCTCCTCCTTGTGCAGCTGAATTGTATCTCTCCATTCATTTTCCTCCAGCTCTACCACCATTTCCAAACTGAAAGGGACAAAGCAAGTAGGTAGAGGCTACATACATTTTTCAGATATGTGTTGAAAGGCTAAAGGTGATGCTGTGAGAGGATAGAGACATTGAAGCTGACCTGCTGCTATCCATCTCCTCTGTGAGGACCTCCACCACATGCTGCTGGCCAAAACTGTCCTGAAGGAAAGACGACACCGATACATGTGTGATTGCTGGGAACTAGGCACTTGACCAACCAAGATATGCAGTGAATCAGAGCACAACACATAATACTGCCATAGACATGGTCCTCTTTACCATTTTACACTAACATTCATGCTTGGTGATCAGAATGTCATGAGACAGAACCGATAAATATAGCTAGTTGTATGTTAATGTGGAAAAGACTAAAAGCATTTTGGACATCAACCTTTTAAACTAACATTTCAGTGCAGGAGGTTTTATTAAAGAACCTAGAAGGATAATGAAGTAAAACGCAGGTCAGATGCAATTCTTGCAATGCAAAGAGAAAAGTAAGTATTAATGCCAGGTGTCAAGTGGGTTTTAAATCTAAGTAGGAATGAATTCATTTCCTCACTCTTATTAGCAGAATATCTGCCAAAGCAAGAGGGCAGGAGCAGCAGCGGGCCAGGACAGCAAGCCTTGGGCGCCAGTGAAACACAATCAGGAGGACACCCAAGGACAGCACAGCAGCCAGACGACACAACCACAACCTCCAGCGCACCCACTTATACCCCTGAACATCCTGTTGGGGCAAAGAAGTCAGACAGTCCATTCAGATTCAAACAAAGGTTAATTTCCATACAGCTGGTTTATCAGCACCCATTTTACATGATAAACAGCCACTGCGGCTTTCAACAGTGATACCTGAAACAAGTGTGACAGAAAATTTTCAAAACCACTGATTTCTCTGTATCTGTTAAATATAGCAAGATTATAGAGACCATGCACATCTCTAAGTTCTACATCTACAGGTGGCATTGTACGTTTTCACACCACATTCAAGTAAGCTAAGCACACTACCGCTTTCACCCGTCTTACCTGTCAACAAAGACTGCAACTTCACTTATATTTGCTGTATTTTCCCCATTAGTCTTGGATGCAAACATAATTTGTCACACTTGTGGCCATTGTTGGTATAGCAGTAAAAAAACAAAAAAACAGTGGAGGTTCTTACCATGTGAGAGTCAGGACTGAGCAGTGGGTCTCGTGGACTGGGTGACGGGAGTCCGCTCTGCGGCTCCACCACGCTACCTACAGAACAGGTACGCACTGTTAACACAACTATCCTACTCCTCTCACTCTCACAACGTTTGAACTAAGCACACAACACACACCCTCAAAGTCAATGCTAACAAAACACCCTCTGCAAAGCTCTAGTCGAGTCCATGGGCCAAATTGCAATAGGAGGATACAATACAAACAAAGTCAAACTTTAGGAAGCTATGTGAGATTGTGGGAGGTTACTATAACCTGTAAACACAGCTGAGTACGACGGAAACACTCCTGTAGAAATGCCGTAAGTATTATACGTTTGCTATGAACTCGTAGTAATGTCTATATGTTAACAGTATAAAATAACCGAACAAATTAAAAAAATACCATGTGGAGTAAAGTAAGTTGTTTGTTTAACTAGATGCTCGCTTCCGCATCCGAAGATGTAGGGAAAATCAACACAAACGTATTTCGTGTTAAAAACACATTTGAGGAAAAAAAATAAGCTCACCGTCAACTCGAAACCGTGCGTATTATTGCATATTTCCCCGAAATTATAAAAATATAGACTGTAGAGTGAGCAAATGCCGCTGTTGTATGTTTCCCACCTTCCTTTTTTAACTGCGAGCGGTGTCTCGAGCGTCTGATACCGGACTACTTTACTTGCTTAACCGGATTTTTAAGCACTGATACACGAGCCCCCACAGCCATTTCTGACGACAAATGAACCAAAAATATCTTGTTAACAAAGATGTCGAAAGGAAGGACATTTAATACTTGTATTCCACATTGTTGCAATGTCACGACTGTTGACTGGAGCTGCACCGAGAAAACGGACGCTACAAGATTGTATAGTCTAGCCTACATACAAACAAATGAACGGTTGTGTTATTTATTTGTCAGTTTATTATTGTTCATATGACGACACCAACAACCTGACAGGGAAGGCAGACATCTCAACATTGTCATATTTTTGGATAAAGAAAGGCAAACTCATCAATACATTTGATAGTTTTACTCTCCCATGGCACCATATACATGTATCAAAGATTCCACACATCAAACAATTATTTAAACATAAAGTTATCACTAAGGTAATAGTTTCCTCATGATAAGAGTATGTTGGTTGTGAAGGACACCAGAACAAGTGTTATATTATTTGTGTCCTACTTGTTGTGTGTGTACTGTTCATCTACATACAGTAGTACACATCACTACACACTGCCCAGACTGAGTCATCTGTTTTGTCATAATGCACATGATTGTAGCATAATCATGTGAAAGCTCATCAAGGCGAATGTGACGTAATGTGAGTTATTTTGCCAAATCACATGCTTGCCTTGTTCTAACTAGGCCAATCTCTACCAACAATAGCCTAGAAAGAAGTATCAGGTCTGCAATCAAATGGCTCTTGTGTTTAAAGTCATTCATCATGGTTTGCTGTGTGACAAAGCTACACAGTTACAGCCAAATTCCAGCTGGTTTCAAGTAACCAATCCATGCACAATACTTTACCTAAATAGACACACAGGAATTCTGATTTTAAATTACCTTTGTCCCCCAGGCATCAATCAATAATTTTGTTCAAAGGGACACCTACATTTGGAGGAGAGGAGGACTTCCAACAAGGCCATAGCGGATATTACATCACTACAAATATGACTTTATTAATTTTGCTTTGTCCGATTAGCTGTAGATTACTCAAAGAAAGCCCAGACTTTCAGTTTCATCATCAACCAAAACCATTACACGGCAAGTTTCTACTATTTCGAAAAAGGGAAACAAGTATCCACAAGTGACAGACACCTGGCAGTCATCTGAGCTGATGGTGCAAAAAACAACCCTTAACCTCAAATAGCACCACAGCTGCATCATCTACAGTACAAGCAATGCCAAGACTGAAAGCCTGGTTGGTGGACCAGTCGGACACTTACAGGACCTTTAGAGTAAGCTATCTCTGTACTGCAATTACTACTTAGCAGCCTACAAATAAGCCAAATCCTAAAGCTCATAAATGCTGATTTATCTGTTGGGCTCTAATTGAGGTCTGTGGAGGATTCTGAAAAGAAACACTGCTGTTGAATTTGAATGTCATTTTTTTCACAGCTGTGAGGACCTCAAATGAAATTCCTCCCATCTCCATTGTAATGGGGAGGAAGCAGAGATGGATATCTCACTGTCAGCCATGCAAATAAAACAAACGGCTTGGATTTACCACTAGCTAGAGCTTTTAAACTCAACTTCACCCCACTAGGCACGTTTGTATTTGAAGAACATTTCTCACTAAAGCTACTCAATAAAAGGAGTTTAACGGAAAAAGAAATGCCTTTTAATTGCTTTGATCAAAATAAGTTATTTTCCTGATTGATTGCCAAATGGTAGTTAAATTAAGATCTTAACCCAAGTTAACTAGCTAGCTAACCCTGTCAACACTAACTTGAGTAACGTTAGTGTCCATGGCAAGTGTTGAGTTTGACAAAGGTAAGAAAAATGGGTAAAAATTTGACAGCAGATCATTCTGTCAGTTGTTGCCCCCATATAACATGCAATCAGTCAACTTTTGTAAGTACATTACAAACTACCGTTCTTTTTTGGTTTTAGCTTACAGTTAACGGCAGCGCGCTGTGGAGGAGGGTCTGGCAAAGCGAGACTTACAGGTTAGCAAACATCTGTTTAGCTTCAGTCTGCTATCGGGAGTGAATGGTTGGTTAACAGCATTCAAACACACTTACCACGCCTAACGGTATCCATCATCTGCTCACGATGACAGCCTGCACATTACCTTCTTTCACACCATCGTAACCTAAATGACAGAATGTCTTCTAAGACAAGAACCAGAAAAAAAAAATATTTATTATCCCATGATCCCCCAGCTACACACTATACCCTTCTACGGGAAGTCGCGTTGTCCAAAATAGTCACAAGCGAGCCCATGTGTCGAAACACCGTAACGCCAGCCTGCTACAACAGTTACAGTAACGTTTACTGTGGAACCGTATTTCTGCTCAGCTCCTCCACATAGCAGATCATTTAATCTATATGCGATTTAATAATTTTATTTTGTCCTGATTAGCAGTTTTATTTGAATGCTTTTGCCAATCTCCTACACATTTCTATTAGGAGTGTGAAACTTCACAGAAAACCAAAACGGTTTTTATTTGTAGGTCATCCTTGGTAAAGTGCTGATAAGTATAAACTTAGGCTTTAAACCATTCATTAATGTTTTGTAGCTTTATTATAAGCCATTTACACTGTGTTCCAAATTATTATGCAAATTATATTTTTCACTGAATTTCCTAAATAGTCGATGCAAATGACAGTCAGTATAATTTTCAAGTCACCAACCGTTAGGGTATAAGTCGAATTTCATTGAACAAACCACCCAATGAAAACAGTATTTTTTTTTTTTAAATATTTAACAATAAAAAACTCAAAATGCACTGTTCCAAATTATTATGCACAACAGAGTTTCAAAGCATTTTATAGGTTGTAAAGAACCGAAAATTGTCATTTGCTGAATTTGCAGCATTAGGAGATCATATTTACTGAAATCAAAAGCTATTTCAATCAAACCCATCTTAGGAATCTTTAGGAAATTCAGTGGAAAAATATCATTTGCATAATAATTTGGAACACATTTAGGGTTGCGAGTTTGTGAATCCCTTTGGCTGGTGTTTATTCTCCTATTGCATTGCCCTTTTTAAAGGAGAGAAAGAAATGATTTATATAAACTGAAATATTAACCTTGTTACCGTACAGTCCCTGTTTATATGCAGCTGGTCAGTAAATTCTCTGCAAACCAACAAATACAAATAGCGACCACATCACAATAGACCCTGGGATAAATGTTGACTTGTTGAAGCAGGAAAAGCATGTGTAAATTTAACATTAATGATGGCTTCATGCCATTAAGTGTCCCAGTTAGCCATGTCAGTAAGTGATTATGGACAATATCAGAGCACTAGAGCTGGCTCACCTAGATGGAATGCAGGCATCATTAATGTTAGGATTCCACCTGTCTTTCCTGCTTTGACAAGTCAAATTTTGTTGTGAAAGGGGCCTTTTTGGCAATTAAAAATGTCCCATTAGATCCTTCAATGTTGTTCATTGCAAAGGCAATCAACCAAAGGGTAATTTGTTCTTTCCTGATCCAAAACCATTCAACATTCAATTTCCAAAATGAGCCCAGCACATCTTTAATGAACACATATTTAAATATTTACAGTCTGAGTACAATTTCATGAGCTTCTCCCAACAATAAATACAACAGAGCCTAGTATTTTCACTTTGCAGACAAATAGCAGAAATGTGGTGCAATATTGCATCAACAGTTCTTTCCAGCACCCTTTTCTCACAATCTCCTGCCTTCCTCCTCCTCATTAAATCACATTTCACACACTCATTGAAACCACAAACAGGTGCTGATGTATGCAAAAGTCCCTGGTTGGCTCTTCTCTTCCTCTTTACTTAGTTTAAGGTATTATTAGTGGATCTTGAGCCAGCTGGATGTTCATATGTTCATGAAGCTGCCACTTTCTTCTCTTTATAAGTCGCCATCATTTTCTTGATCTCTGCGATAGCCTTTCCTGGGTTGAGTCCCTGTGGAGCAGTGTGTCAGACAGTAAAAAACTAAACTAACTCTATTAACTCTGCGACAGTCGGGAGTGAGAATGTTTTAAAGTACCTTGGGACAGGTCTTAGTGCAGTTCATGATAGTGTGGCAGCGGTAGAGAGAGAATGGGTCCTGAAGTTTAGACAAACGTTCCTCTGTGAATTCATCACGGGAGTCAATCATCCACCGGTAAGCCTGTGGGATAATAACATAGTTGTCATCTCTTGTTTGCTCCATCATGAATATTTCTTTTTAATCAACTGTTAACGCTTGAACTTGTGACCGAATTACCCATGTCATGCACTGACCATGACATGAGCTGACATGATACCTCGTGCCTCAAAGTATAGCCTCAGCTGGAAAAATGCTGAATGGAACCAACATCAGCATGTTAACATCTAATAGTTGACAGCATCGAGCTGAAAGCACAGGTGAGCCAAAGTACATTTGAGGCTGATAAAGTACACCTGAGCGTGAGATGTACAAAACAGCCACCTAGCAGAAGATAATCTCATTAAATATTAACAAAATGGCCTTTGCTGTGACACCACTCTCGCGCTTTCCTTCACTAAGGGTAAAGGATCTACCAAAGTTTTCTCTCTCTGGTTTGTAATGAGCATTACAGGCTTACAAGGCCCCTTGTGTGGCTCTGGACTTTAACTCCTGTTACCACATCTTCTATTTTTGAGTTATTGGGGACATGCATCTCATAACTAAATTTGATTACCCACCTGCATTAGGACAGCAGGTCCCAAGTATTTGTCTCCATTCCACCAGTAGCTGGGACAGCTGGTGCTGCAGCAAGCACACAGGATACACTCATACAGGCCATCCTGTTGGGTTGAGAAGACTGTGACTCCACAGACAAATCATGATGCTATCATTAAATGTGTGATTCTGCTAAATATTTCCACTTGCAATACATCGGACACAAGACAGGTGGACAAATCTGTGTAATCTGGCTAAAATCCTAGTTATGGAATGATCACTGTGGCCGAGATACTGTATGAAGACCTCCAATATGGCTGCCACAGCAGGCCTTATTTCATTTGTGGGAGGTCTGTTTTTCTTACAGTAAGGGGTTGGTTTATTTACCAGTTTTTGCCTGTCCTCCACCGACTGGAAATACTGCTCCTTCCCTTCTTGAGTGTCATCCTTCTTTTTCAGGTAGGGCTCGATGGATTTGTACTGTGCATAGAAGTTGCTCATATCCTGGTGGAAATCATACGAGAGAGAACTAATAATAGGCACTCAACCAATAAATACACCATATATATAATTCCTTTTTAAAGTCATGCCACTTTCAGACACTGTTCATGATCATCTGCTGTAGGTCTTTTGAAATATGGCCATGGAAATAAACTTTCTACACTTATAGAACTTACAGGCACCAGATCTTTCACCACATACATGTGTGGGAGCGGGTAGATTTTGGTTGGTTTACTTGTGTTGCTGTCAATTTTGTTTAGGCATGCCAGCGTGTTGCCTCCATTAATGTTCATGGCACATGAGCCGCAGATACCTAAAGGAATACACAATCAATGGGTCACTGACATCTGGCACAAAGGTACATTTAAACAGAACAGTTCATATGTTTAATTTGTTTTGATTTGTTTTTATCAGAGTGAAAATCGTTTACATTATTATGTGCACGCTGAATCTATACTGTATGTTTCTTACCCTCACGGCAGGAGCGTCTGAATGTGAGAGTGGGGTCAACCTCATTCTTAATCTTAATGAGGGCATCCAGAACCATTGGACCACAGCTATATTAACAGGAACATGTCAATAGATTATGACATTGATTGAAGAAAAATGCAGCTCAGCAATGTTCTGCTCATGGATCTGGTTGTGACTTACGTGTTGAGATTGATTTCATATGTCTGCATTCGTGGTTTATCCCCGGCACAGTCTGGGTCCCAACGGTAAATCTGGAACTTCTTGATCCTGGGTTCAGGAGCCGGGGCAGCAGCCGTCTGAGCGTGCCGTACCATCTGTATCACAGATAACAAACAAGAGATGCAGTATATGATATGAATCACAGAGAAGCATCAAATGGAGATTCTACAGTTGGCATAATTATTGGTATTTTCTTTGTTCATCACTTCTAAAAAAGCACTTTTTAGGTTAGAGTAAAATAAAGAGCTATAAGAGCATGAGTTATGTACAAAGGAACACGTCATAATGTGACCTAGCTGCTGTTTACATCAACTGAGGCTAAAATAGGAAGCACATGGTAATTCTATCCTGTAACACCAGGGGATACTACTTGTACTAATACATCAACTCATGCAAACAACTACAAAGATGACACCTAAAGAACTAACAATTAGTGATTTACAGTAGAAGTGAGAGGCAAACTTTAATTATAAAAAACATAGGTACCATAAACTACAAGAAGAATCTTTGAGACGTCGTTTTAGATTAGAAATGTGTGTACTCCTTTTTGCATAAGAGGGTATAGAGTCTCCCCCTAGTGGCAGCTTGAATGAACTAACATGAAAGTGTTACATCACTTCGCAGACGCGTTACCTAACTGACTCTTTCAGGACAATGAAAGATGGACCTCAGCACAATAACTTAAATAGTTCTATATATTTATGAGAAGTAGACATCTTTATGCACCCTAACAGCTAAAAATAAACTTTTAGCTTCTATATATAAGCCTTTAATGGGAGACCGGGTTGTGCAACAGCTCAGCTCATTCACAATGAATGTGTTATATAAGCATTTATTATTGTAGGCTGTATTGATAATAAAACGTGAGCAGTTTTGCTGAATGTAAATACTACTTATTTATTCACACTTTACAGTGAATCAGATAGTAGCCTACTAATAGGCTTCAAAATGATGTCACATTTACACACACACACACACACACACACACACACACACACACACACGTACGTAGCCTGGGAGCAGGGTGTGTTGATGACAAAACGAGTAGTACACACTTTTAGGATGGTTCAATGTAGCCTAGCATAAACGTAACAGTTAAATCAACACAAACACCAAATTGTTAACACCATACACATTATTTAAAAGAAGCCCAAACATGTCTGCTGTTATTTCTTACACTGAATAAAAATATTGTGTACTCACCATCATTCCAGAATTCCTAATAGCCAAAACATTTCGACTCAAGGCGCCACCAACCACCGACATGTTTCTGACTTGATTGAGTTTGAGCAGAGTCGGGTTAGCTATAACTTTGAACCACACAGCAAACAAGACCATGGATGTATTAAGGGAACAAGACAGCTCACTCTTCTCAACTACCGTAAGTAAGCCCCTCCCTCTACGTGCATCTATGTGACGCAAGGGGCGTGGAGTGCGCCACGGTTGTTGCCTTTTGCAAGCTCCTACCGTTCTTATGATACATCCATGGCTCCTACCCTCCGAGCTCTTTCTTCAGACCACAAACTGGCACGCAGACATTCTGTTCTGCAGCTGGATAGTAGGCAGACGCAGTATATGGCAAGGCAATATGGCACCGGTCAAGTTTCAAAATAAAAACCCCATGCTTCATGCTTCACACATGCTTGGGTCGTAAATGTACACTTCATCCATGAATATCCCATATATTTGACAACCCCTGAAGGCACCATATGTAAGAGCCTCTTTCACAACCAACATTGCTGTAAACTAGGGTCAGTTACATATGTATCCATAACTGAAAACATGCATCTATGCAGGTGCAATTACTTTTAACAGGTTTATGATAATAATGATTATAATTTTACGTCGCTCCCAATCGTTCTTATTTGATAATAGTGAACTTATACTGATTTAAATATATATAGAATGTATTCCATATGGGCCTATTTTTTAATACTGTACATTTTTCTCATCGATTCCTTCTTTGTCTCAATGTGTAATTTGAATGAAGTACTTTAGATCTTGTGTTATATTTAGCACGCATTACTCAATATTTCCTTGACCCATCCATTTTTATATACAATATGCCAGTGATTTCCTGCCACAATAGTCCAGTTTCTGCAAACGAATCCCTTAAGTTAATAAGTAGTCACTTTTGAAAGACTCCTTACTGTATGTTGACTTTACAAAAGCCAATAAAAAAGATAGGAGCCACTCTGTGTGATTATAGTATGTCTATTTTATGTATGTAATAATGTAATGTCTGCCAGTCTGTTCTCATTCAATATGCATGACTAGTCTGGGCCAGAGATGTACACAGTAAGCTATTCAGATGGGAATGCATTTGAAGGTCGATGGAAAAACTCATGTACTCATGTAGATTTTAATGTATTCAATGATCTTTGTTCACATGGTCAATAAAATTGAACATTTACGACTGACTCTTCAGATAAGAAATAACCTGCACACATCATATTAGTTTACACAACAGGGCTGCCAAGACATTTCCCTGACTTAGAACCTAAAATATGTTACACCCCTGTTTTCACACAAATAAAAATATACGGATAACAATACAATAATAAGAACCCCTGGACCTCACAGTTATAACACATGATATAATAATATTAATAGTACATAATACGCATGGATGTATTGTTCGGGCAGTATCAGATGCAGCCTAAACGGATTTTTTTTTGTTCAGAATAAAAGCATATTAAAAAAAAAAACAATAAAAGGAATAATTCTTGGATATAGCACTCCACTCAACTAAAACTGACATTTCCGGTCTGCTTTTTCGGGATATTATTTCTTTAGGTTTATTTTAATTATCTATTTCATTTGCCATGGATTATGGTAATAAAAACAGTGTATATACATTACCATAAAACAAGCGGGGAAAGGAACATTTTGTACAACAATCTATATAACTTGATTAAATTCCTCCTCCCTCCTTACGTTTCACGTTGTATAAAATGTTGCAGAGTTCATCTTTGTTTTAGTTTGACAGGTTTGGCCGGAAGTTTTTTCACCTGTTGGTGTACTTGACTCTGGCCCAACAAGCACTACTAGGCTACTACTAGGCAACTGTCGTGGAGGCTCTAAAACTTAAAGTACTGTAGCCTGTTGCTCGGGCACTGTTGAAGCAGCATGTCGTGGCTCTTCGGCTGGGGGAAGGGCTCCGGTTCGCCGCCAGTGGACGAGCAGACTGCGGCTGCTCTTGCTGAAGGAGCCGGAGGTGAAACAGGAGATCCAGGGGGAGGCAAACCCGGGGACAAATGGAGTAACTTTGACCCGACTGGACTGGAGAGAGCTGCAAAAGCTGCAAGGGACCTCGACAAATCACGTGCGTACTCATTTTACCAGCATTTAACAAAAGTAGCCTACTTTCTTTCTTTCGTCATTTCAATGACTTATTTTTTTTAATTCCAGTATATTGTTTTTCTGCACTGGACAAACTTTCCCAATGGGGAAATTACTACCGTAGCCTGTAAATATATGAAAAATATGGTTGGTACGTTCTGTTCTTTTCGGATATGGTCCCTTGCGCCGAATTCCACACAAAAATGTCAGGCAGAAAGCTAAGTTTCTACTTTGCAAATGTGCAAACTTTGAATATCGGGTTGTAACTAAGGTGCACTGCTGAACTGTCGACTGTGATCCTTTATTCGGCATACATCTACCAAAGTTAGCGGTGCAATATACATAACATTTCAACTTTTTAAACTGGTTTACCCCCACCAAACGCCGGAGGCCAGGGGCTGCTATGAAACATGTTCTGCCTTGATGTGATGTATAACGCCTATATCGGAATACTATAACAATTATTTATTCTCAAGGTATGTGTAATATGGGAGTGGTTTTAAATAGGTTGGCTTGCCGATAGGCTGCTCAATTAATTTAGTTGCACAGGTTGATCTACCTCGTTGCTACAAGTTTGCTTGCTTATTTGAAGAGTTCTTTTCTAAAAGCCGATAAAAGCCATTCTGAAAATGGATAAACCAACACTAGTTTGATTGTTATTACCTTGAGCGACAATATTTTTATATATAATATAATAAAAAACATTTTTTAAATGAATAAAAACGCATGTTTTTTGCAAACCCTTCAATTGACCTCCACACATTCTGCAGCAAGAGTTTTGGGGGGGGGGGGTGCGTGTACAGAACAGATGGAACAAAGTGTCCTCGCAAGCTCAGCCCCTCACCTGTCACATACGTCATGCCCTTCATGTCAGTAGTGCAGTTGAACATGCTTACTGCTGGTCACTGTATGGGGGTATTTTACCCAGTGCCTGTCAGCTCACCACATCCTCCACCCTGACCCTCACCACAGTCGTCCCCCAGGGCTTCGTGCTCAGAGCTGCCGTCCATGATGGGGGACCATCGCATGTCACTTTACCCTAAAACCGTTTATCTTTATATACTGTTACATACTGTGTTACAACTGTTTTCACCTTTTTGTGTGTGTGATATATATCCATATGTTTTAACTTGCACTATTTTATGTCTTAGATTCTTATTTAGTTTTTTTTTCTCACTTTTTTATACAAATTGAATTAGCATTGTAAGGAGCCTCAGACCCAAGACTGCTTCTGAAATGATTGTGCACCTTTTCATTTGTACTTTTTTTTTTTATTTTTATTTTTTATAAATATCTGCTGTGCTCTCTTAAAACACACTGACAAACATGCAGTTCCGCATCATCTTGTAGTGCCAGTTTGAACCCATATACCCAAAAGTGTAACTATAATTGTCCTTGTGGTTAAAATTTAAATAGTTAAATGAATAAAGCAGCATAACTCACTGTTTTATTTATTTGAAATTTCAACAGGACATGCCAAAGAAGCGCTGGCCCTGGCTCGTATGCAGGAGCAGACTGTACAGCTGGAGCATGAGAGTAAAGTGAAAGTAGGTGTTGGTGGAGGGGGGGTTCTTTTCAAAAGTGCCTCACATGTGATTGGGTGATCAACTGATACATGTGTTCAGAACAGGTAACTGCTAAACCCTGATGTCGTTACGCATAACACAAACCAAACCACCCAACAGGAATATGAGGCAGCTTTGGAGCAGCTGAAGGGCGAGCAGATCCGCCTCCAAGGCGAGGAGAGACGCAAAACACTGGCAGAGGAGACAAAGCAAAACCAGGCAGTATGGAATTAACACCGTACACACCTTGCTTTTCACCCGTTTCACCTACAAGATATATATTTTTAATTTATTGAATTATTTTCTAAATTGCCTCCAGAGGGCACAATATCAAGACAAACTTGCCAGACAGAGGTATGATGATCAGCTCAGGCAACAGGTAAACCTTTTTAAATCAACACGTGAAATGAACACCTGAATACCTAAATGGAGCGTTCCTCATGTGTTCTTTTTTTTTTTTAATCCACAGCAATTCCTCAATGAAGAGAACCTTCGCAAACAAGAGGAATCAGTTGTGAAGCAAGAGGCCATGAGAAAAGGTAGAAGATAAAACCAAATGCACCCTTGCATTTACACATTATTCATCCACTCATAATGTCATGTAAAACAACTCCTTTATTACCCTACTTCAAGATACTCTAAGCAGGATTTGTGCTGCTCTAAAGCAAAGAACGACCATAATATATCTGCAAGTGTCAATAAGGTTGTTGATCAGTATTGATGACTCAGAGAGGATATGGCTCACTGTTAGGTGAGTTGCTCCTTTGCTAGTCTCCTTTGGGGCGTGTACTCTGTGTTGCAAGAAAACTACCCAACCCAGGGGAGTTTCAAGACCCTCTCAAAATATTAATACAGTATTATTCTAGTATTTATCATAATGATGAATTAGCTCTTCATTAGACATTTGCATTGGGTCTGTGCTCTAATTAGCTAGGTTACTCCTTTTTACATTTTCTTTAATTTAACCACAAAAAAACACGAATAGACCCTTTTGTAATGGTGTGATATTAATTAAATAAATCAAGAGAAACTGTATCTTTTTAAATCAGTTTAATCTAGTTTCGGCACGGTGTTAAGTTATACCACCCTGATTTAAGTAGGTCAAAGTCTCAGCCCTGTCAGAAGCATGTCGTTTTTTTAATATCTGCCTCTTTTCCTACCAGCTACCATTGAACATGAAATGGATCTGAGACACAAGAATGACCTGCTTCGCATTGAAGCGGAGGCCAAAGCCCGTGCCCAGGTGGAGAGGGAGAACGCGGACCTGATCAGGGAACAGATTCGCCTGAAGGCTGCTGAACACAGACAAACTGTCCTTGAATCTATAAAGTGAGAGGCAAAAATACTTTACACTTTCCTTAATCCTCAGAGTAACTGGCATGTTATCTCCTTGTATCTCTCTCAGCTGTAAGTAAAATCCCCGAGGGTAGCAGTTGAGTGTAGCTGCCACAGTGGAGGCAGTCAGTGTGATAATTGTGTTTTGTTCCTGGCAGGACGGCAGGAGCCGTGTTTGGGGAGGGATTCAGGGCCTTCGTCTCTGACTGGGACAAACTCACAGCCACGGTAAATCCATGTCAGACCTGTCACGCTTTGTCACACTTTCACCACAGGAGGACTGCAGAGGATTATGGGAAGCAGTGGTCTTCATGTTTGCTATGCTATACAGCTGTATGTTTGAAGATGTGTGTGTGTGTTTGTCTTTTTGTCCCCCACAGGTTGCTGGGTTGACCCTGTTGGCAGCAGGAGTGTATACTGCCAGGAACACCACCGCGGTGGCCGGGCGCTACATAGAGGCTCGTCTAGGCAAACCCTCACTGGTCCGAGAGACCTCCAGGATAACTGTTGCAGAGGCCATCAAACATCCAATCAAGGTCAAACCACATCCTTACATTCATGTTTTTACTATTTATTGTGTGTTCGATAACCTGCTGATAAAACTAACCACCATCTACACAAGAATGGGGAAACATGCAGGACATGTGTGTGTAAATACCGTAGTATATTTTAATGAGGCAGCTTTAGATGTAAATGGATGCATTCTGCATAGGGAGCATTTTATTATTTTGTTGTTTTTGAAAACCACTCATCATCAGCCTGTAACAGCTGGTAGCGCATCAAATTTATTTTTGAGAAAGAAATTGTTTAAATGGATTTGTTAATTCATGTATCGTCTGCAGTATATCCAGCTAATCCTGCCAAATGGACTGAATGTGGCAGAATTTTAGAAAATGGCAGAAACTTAAAAAATGCTATCAGTTATACCAATACTTACTTACTTACTTACTGCCCATTATGCCTGTTGGCATGTAGGGCAACAACAAAGGATTTCCACTCTTGTCTGTTTTGGGCCAGTGTCTTTATAGAGCCCCAGGTGTGATGTAGGGTCTTCAGCTCTCCCTCCACCGTCCTGCGCCAGGTATTCTTGGGTCGGCCTCTTTTACGTTTGCCATCTGGTGTCCAGTGAAGGGCAGTTTGCGTGATGTTTTCTTGCTCTCTATGTATTACATGTCCAATCATTTCCATCGCCTTCTCATAATGATGGTAGCCATGTTGTCATGTTTACACTGGCTGAGTAGAAGTTGATTGGAGATGGTGTTGGGCCAGAATATTCTCTTTATTTTACGTAGGCTTTTGGTGTGGAAGGTCGACAGTTTGTGGAGATCGCTTTCAGTTGTTCGCCAGCACTCAGAGCCGTATAGCAGGGTAGACAAGACACAGCTCTGGTAAAGTCTCAGCGTGGTGTTGGTGCTGTACTGGGCAGACTTCCAGACGTTGTTTAGTCTCTGTAAGGTGTTTCGGGCCTTGCTGAGTCGGCTTGTGATTTCGTTGCCTGTTCCTCCATCATGGCTGACAATGCTGCCTAGGTAAGTGAAATGGTTGGTCATGGGTAGGTTTGTGTCTTCTATTTGTATTTTTGGGGGGTTTGGGATGTTGAGCGTCATCAGCTCTGTCTTCATCTGATTGATCTTAAGACCTGTATTTGCTGTGCAAAGTTGTTAAGGAGTTACACCAATGAAGTGTGTAAAATGAATGAGTACATTCACAAAGATAGCAACGGGGTGGATGTGTGCTGAATGTTTCAAGTAGTTATTTGGTTATTTTTTTTTCACATTGTTAGCCCAAATCTATATAATAGACAAGAAACCTCTGAAGAGCAGGAAAGTCACTCATCAGTAATAACATGTTAAAATGATGTTGATGTTCTGTATGTTATGACTAGATAATAAGAACTTCTATTTACAAGCACTCAGCTTTCAGACATAATGCCTGTGACTACCTATTTACTGTTTAATGGTTTTATGCTTAATCAAGTCACTATGCAATTCCCTCTGTTTTACTCATTTTTAGACAGCCAAGCGCCTGAGAAGCAGACCACAGGATGCCTTGGAGGGGGTGGTGCTCAGCGTGAGTCATTTACTCATCATGGTTTTTGTTGCATTGATATATTCTGAATTAAACATTCATGTAGTCTTTTTTTTTTAACATTGTGAAAAATGTTTTCATTGTGCTGTGGATCACACAGCCAACTTTGGAGGAACGTGTAAGGGACGTTGCCATCGCCACTCGTAACACCAGGCAGAACAGAGGCTTGTACAGAAACATCCTGATGTATGGACCCCCTGGAACTGGAAAAACACTCTTTGCCAAGGTATGGCTGGTTCAAACATCTTATCTCATCATTTGATTTACTTTCTCTTTTATGTTTTTTGACATTCTACATATAGTTCTTTCATGCAAAGATGCAGTCAATTTGTAAAGCAGTATATTTTCTATATATTTAGCTTAGCTGTTACTCATAATTTTTTACGACTGTTTTGTATTTCTTTCTTTTTTTGCCTCTGTCCTTATTTGAACAAAGCTCTTTCCATTGCCTTTTCAGAAACTGGCTCTCCATTCAGGGATGGACTATGCCATCATGACAGGTGGCGATGTGGCACCCATGGGGCGCGATGGAGTCACTGCCATGCACAAGGTGTTTGACTGGGCCAGCACCAGCAGGCGAGGGTAAGGCACTTTAATTTGCTCCATTAATACTCAATGAATTAACACTACAATGTATATAAGCTGTTAAATTTTGACTCTGAAAGTTCAATAGTGTACATAGAGTATATGTATGTTGTGTTACATACAGAGCTGCTTTTATTCTAATGGCTAATAACATGAAATGCCTTTACATTAACAATGGCAGTTTTTAAGCACATTCTCTTCTTTCTCTGATTCTCTGCAGCCTCTTGCTGTTCGTAGATGAAGCTGATGCATTCCTGCGTAAACGAGCCACAGTGAGTTCATCTGCAGTGTCATATGCATGGTGATGACGCCCTGTGTTTTAATCATATATTCATGAGTCATGATTTTTGCATTGCAGGAGAAAATCAGTGAGGACCTCAGAGCCACCCTGAATGCATTTCTCTACCGCACTGGGGAGCAGAGCAACAAGTTGGTATCTTATGTTATTCACTGTGCATGGCTGGGCATGAAAAGGTCTTTGCCATGACTGAAAAGGTCACTGGCTGGGTCTAAGTGGTCTCATTCTCTCTCTCCTCAGGTTCATGCTGGTGCTTGCCAGTAACCAGCCAGAACAGTTCGACTGGGCCATTAATGACCGCATTGATGAGATTGTAAACTTTGCGTTACCTGGTCTGGGCGAGAGGGAAAGATTGGTGCGCCTGTATTTCGACAAATTTGTGCTGGGTCCTGCCACTACAGGGAGACAGTGAGTACACTGATTGTATTTCAATTTCAAACCGCTACTGTTGCTGCTCCATAGTAGAGGTGATTGACTACCGCAAAGGAAAGCATTGGTCCCTAGAGGTCGCCTTGCTAGCTCAAGTTGCATAGTGGTGTATATAATGTGTTCAGTCCTGAAACCATAGTGGTGTCTGAGTCTTAAACACCATTTCATGAAAGCAATAATGCTTTCATGAAATGGTGTTTAAGTCCTCAAGAAGTGTAGCACAGAAGGCGTTGCACATTGCATTAGCAGTTGAAACCAGTAAGTGTACGAATGATCAATGATAAGAAATAAGTTAAAGCTCAAGGCTCACTTCCTGTACAAACCGCTTGTGCTTTAACTCAACAGGAGATTAAAATTGGCTCAGTTCGACTACGGCCAGAAGTGTTCAGACATTGCAAAGCGAGCAGAAGGCATGTCCGGTCGTGAAATCTCCAAACTTGGTGTGGCCTGGCAGGTGAGTAGAAAAGCCTGTCGACACAAAATATTATTTTTCTGTTTCCAAACAAATCCAAAGCCAACCTTTTATTATATTTGTTTTCCTGGAAGGCTGCCGCGTACTCTTCTGAAGATGGAGTTTTGACCGAAGCGATGATTGACTCAAGAGTTGATGATGCCATCAAGCAGCATGCACAGAAAATGGACTGGCTGCTGATGGAAGCAGGTGTGGGGGTTGGCAAGGTCGGTGTACACCTCCCTAAGGAAATGGCTGCAGGAATCACAGCCCTGGAAGCTTCTTCATTGGCACAAACTGAAGTGACAGCCCCGACTGTACAACAAGTCCTTCCACTTCTCGAGGCTGTGAGCAATGTTCTCCAGGCAGAAGCAGCCGCTCATCCTTCAGAGGTAGAGGCAGATGCTATCCTCAAAGAGGCAGCCACATTGGTTAAAGAAAGTGAAGTCTTGAATGATACAGTTGAAACAGTTGTTGAGACAGCTACTGCTGTCCCTTTGGTGCAGGAGGTTGAGGCCGCCAAGGACCTGACTGAGGAGGTTCTAGGCGCAGCTGTAGCTACAGACACTGTTGTTCCTGAGGTAAAGGATATAGTCACTGAGGTTAAAGAGGCTGAGGGTATACCAGTTTCCACCATCCAAGAAACTGCTGCTGTGAGTAAAGAAGAGCCAACTGCTGATATAGCTGTGCAAGAGACTGAGGCCATTGAAGTAATTAAGGAAAAAGATGTAGCACACTCAGAAACAACAGTCTCTGCTGTTGCTCAGGAGAAGGAATTAGATGTTGTCTCTAATGTTGTCCAGGAGCCAGAGGCTATATTAGTTGGACTCTCCCAGGAGACTGTTGTCCAAGAAACCAAGTCAGCTGCCACATCTGTTGATGGTGTAGAAACTGAAACCATTAAGACTGCCGAGGAAGTCGCAACTGTTGCTGTAAAGGTTGCAGAGGAAATTGCAAACAATGTAGCTCAAGTGTCTGAGTCCCTGGCAAACATTGCAAAAGAGGCTGAAGCAATAGCAGCTGATGTAGCCAAGGTGGCTGATGCCGTAGTAACCATCACTGAGGAGATGGAAGCAGTAGTCACCAAGGAGGTTGAAGCCATGGAAAATGAAGTTGTCAAGGATCCAAATGAGGTTGTAGTGGAAACTGCATCTGAAACATCCGAGGTTACTAAAGAGTTAGAAGTGGTAGTGACAGATGTGGTCAAGGAGTCTGAGAGTATTGCTGCAGAGGTTGTTAAGGAGGTCGAACCTGCGACGACTGAGACTGCTGCCAAGGAAGCTGAAGTCCTCTCAACGGAGTCTACCATTGAAACTGAAGCCACAGCTTCAGAGGAAGCCAAGGAGTCTCAGACTACTGCCATTGAGTTTGCCGCAGAAGGTCAGACTTTGGCTACAGAGATTGCTGCCAAGGAAGCCAAAGTCACACCTGCAGAGGTTTCCAAGGTAGCTGAAGACCTAACAACCAAGGAGGCTGACACTGTGTTTGCAGAAGATGTGAAACTGCCTGAGAATACTGAGGTTGCTGCCAAGGAAGCTGAGGCCATAATGACAAAGGCTGCAGAGGAGGTAGAGACTGTAGTAACTGAAGTCATTGATGAGACGAACTCTGCAGCTGTTCCCAACATAGAAACCAAGGTTGATACAGAGACTGCAGAGGTGTCCAAGGAAGCTGAAGTCCTAACAACCAAGGAGGCTGACACTGGGGCTACGGAAGATGTGAAACTGCCTGAGAATACTGAAACTGCTACCAAGGAAGCTGAGGCCAAAACAACGAAGGCTGCAGAGGAGGTAGAGACTGTAGTAACTGAAGTCTTCAATGAGACGAACTCTGCAGCTGTTTCCAAAATCGAAACCAAGGTTGATACAGAGACTGCAGAGGTTTCCAAGGAAGCCGAAGTCCTAACAACCAAGGAGGCTGACACTGGGGCTACGGAAGATGTGAAACTGCCTGAGAATACTGAAACTGCTACCAAGAAAGCTGAGGCCAAAACAACGAAGGCTGCAGAGGAGGGAGAGACTGTAGTTACTGAAGTCACCGATGAGACAAACTCAGCAGCTGTTCCCAACATAGAAACCAAGGTTGATACAGAGACTGCAGAGGTGTCCAAGGAAGCCGAAGTCCTAACAACCAAGGAGGCTGACAATGGGGCTACGGAAGATGTGAAACTGCCTGAGAATACTGAAACTGCTGCCAAGGAAGCTGAGGCCAAAACAACGAAGGCTGCAGAGGAGGTAGAGACTGTAGTAACTGAAGTCACCGATGAGACAAACTCAGCAGCTGTTCCCAACATAGAAACCAAGGTTGATACAGAGACTGTGGTGTCAGAACAGTCTGAAAAACTTGAGAGTCCAACCACCGAGAAGTCGGCTGCCTCTCAGACTCCCAGCACTGGAGAAACAGAACCCAGTCAAACTGAGAAGCCTCTTTTAAATAACCAGAGTGGAGATGAAAACGACAAACCACAAGCCAAGCCTAGTCCAACAAAATGATCACGTGAAAACTCTGATAAAATGCTTTTGTGAATAAAGACCTGTTGGAACAGTTAAACACTTGAGTGTGTAAAACCTTCACCCTATGATGTCTACTCTTCTATTAATGTGTTTGTAACTTAATTACTGTGAATGCCAGCGTTAAGGTAATAGTTTGATTATGGCCTGTAGGTTTGTAAGATTCTGAGTAAAAGCATGTACCACTCTGATTGTCAGACTATTGCATTCTGCTTTTTTTCTTCTAATCGTCGTCATTGTCAAAGTCAGTGGCTGGGTGACATTTTGAAAATGTGTCCTCTAGAAGGGATGTTCTTGCGTGTTTACTGACCAGTTCTGGCACAACGTGATATCATGACTTTGCGTAAACATACACGCCACTTTCCTAAAGCCAAGTGGCGTGTTATCTGTACGCATTTTGAGCTATCCGCGTGTATATATACGTAGCACAGCGTAAACATACACGCCACTTTCTAAAGCCACGTGGCGTGTTATCGCAAGGTTACGTGTTATCGCGAGGCTACAGTTGGTCACACGCGGGGGAAAAGAAAAACCGGTTGGGTTTAGGAAAAGAAGAACGTGGTTGGGTTTAGGAAAAGAAGAACGTGGTTGGGTTTAGGAAAAGAAAAACGTGGTTGGGTTTAGGAAAACAACAAACGTGGAAAGGAAACAACACGCGGGACACGACTCGCTATGCCATCAATTCACATGCAAATGCAAGGTAATGGAGGCCAAACGCCGTTGATAAACACGCTGAAAAGAAAGTGTGCGTCTTCATAACACGCCAATAACGCCATACGAATTGGCATGTCATGCATACGCCACTTCATGAGATCAGTCTTTGTGGGAGGTAGAGACTGTAGTAACTGAAGTCATTGATGAGACGAACTCTGCAGCTGTTCCCAACATAGAAACCAAGGTTGATACAGAGACTGCAGAGGTGTCCAAGGAAGCCGAAGTCCTAACAACCAAGGAGGCTGACACTGGGGCCTCATAACACGCCAATAACGGCATACGAATTGGCGTGTCATACATACGCCACTTCATGAGATCAGTCTTTGTGGCAAGAGTTCAATAGCACGTCTGCAAAATGTTCGTTCAGAACATCTCTTCCCTGACACTTCATAGCAAAAGCGCTGGTGCAGTTGAGACCTGCCCTTGACAGATACATTCTTTCACCTTGCATAGAATGACTGTGGCTTCTGCCATACCCTTATTTAAATGTAGTTCATAGGTACTCTGTAGCTCTGACAATGTGACACTAGGTCCACAGTAACCCACCTTCCCCAATAAACACAGTTAACATCAGGTGTTTGAGATTTGTTTTGTTTGCAGCTGCTGCCATACCAATGTTTTACAAACATGGTGTTTGAGATCCAGGCGGGTGTGTGACCTTTCTCGCACATGAAGAATAAAAAAACAAAGCAAAGAAAATGCACCATCGATGCAGTTTATATTAGATCTAAATTATTAGTCGACTAATCAATTACTCGACAGCATTGAGAGATAATTAACAACGATTTTGGTAATGAATTAATAGTTAGAAGTCATTTTTGTAACGTTCACTGGTTCCAGCTTCTCAGATGTGAGGATTATTTGTTATTTCTTAGTTTTGTAACCTGTGGCTCTGAGGCCGCTGGTCACTGTACAAACAAGTTAAAGATGTCAACTCAGGCTCTAGAAAATTGTAATGCACATTTTATAGATCAGACAATGACTATAAAAGATACTTCAGTGATGAATCAATAATGAAAATAATTATTAATTTCAGCTGTGGCTTATATTTTTTTGAAAGAATAATGGACATCATGAACACCTATGGTAGGTAATATTTGGTACTGTCCATGCAGATTGAAGAGTTATATATGCTATAGAATACCCAACCAAGGTGAACGTACTTTTAAATGCCCTCACTTTCACTGGAATGTGTCATAATGTGCCAGTGGATAAATGGAGGGCTTTTCTCAGTTACATCAGCATGTCATTGGCATTGTTAGTCATTTCAGAAGTATTGTTAGTCAGTGCTCATGGAATTTCTATTAGAATAATAAGCCAAACTGAAGTAGTCTGCAGGACCTCTCTGTATAATCTGTCTGTTGTTGCTGCTCTAAAATAACCTCTCGCTATGAAAATGTGTTCTCATCTTCGCTCATATGATCGGAGTGACACAATCAAACATCAGAGGTCACTGTTGTGCTTCAATGGCACTTTTAATAAAACAGACATTTCATCCTCACAACAGCAATGTCTGGACACAGAGGACGAGGGGGGGGCTGGGTGAGGGTTCCCTCTGCTGATAGGCTGGTTGCTCCTGATAAGTGAGAGGCAATTGGATAAAGAAAATTGAACTGTGCTGTTGAGCACAGTGTGGAGAAGATGGAGGGGTGTGGGTATTGAACTCATCTTGGCTGGCATTTATTTCTCCCGTGTCTACTAAAGAATGAGAATATAGCAAAGAGAACCCGGACCACAACCGTACACGCTCCCCTCCCCCTCACATATTTACAGGAAAAATTAATACATTCAGGTAATTCACTAAGTAACAAAGCTAATTAATCTGTGTTTTTAGCAGAAATCACATGGTTTCACATCCAGTTTCAAACACTCATCTTCCTGTTCCATTCCTATAATCTTTAACCACACAGTCCATCATTGGGTTTTCTATTGATAAACGACTCACACAAAAATCCCCCCACGCATCCCCTTTTAAAGACTGTTAAATCCCACTTGCCTGTATTTATAACTATTTACAGAAGCAGCAATCTAACATCACAAAAACCCACCCACCCACCAGTCTCATTCGCCCCTCCCCGCGCCATTAAAGTCCCACTTCCACCCAATAGAGAAAAAAAAAATCCTGACACCCTTCTCATCCCGTTCCATACGCTGCCCACATCTTACCCTGTTCTAAAAGAGCATGCCAAGTTTAACAATGAACACAGAAAATGTCTCTATACAGAAAAAACACCCTTAAAAATGTTTTTTTTTTTCCTTCCTCCTCCCTCAATGGTGGACATGGACATAAGACAAGATTTCAGTGGCAACAAATAATCGTCATCTTGCTCAATTTTGGGATTTTTTTTTTTAGTGTTGACTGGGGCCGGGTTTAGTCATAAGAAAGTCCTGTCATGGGGGTTTAAGGGGGCCATGTTATGATCAGTGGGAGGGCAGTTTTCCAGGGTCTCTGAGGCAACAGTTGGCCAAGGGGTAGTTTGGGAAGGGGGGTGAGGGGTTTTGTAGAGGAAAAGGGGTTTTACAGGATTGGGGGGGGGGGTCCTAGGTTTTTTTTATTTTTTTATTTTGTGTTTTAGAGTCAGAGGTGACGGGGACTAGGGTGGCCGTTGTGGTAGAGCTTCTGCTTGATGTGGACCATGTTGCCGCTGGAGTCTTCCAGCTGTCTGAGCTGGGCTCGGCGACGGAGGTCTCGAAGGTTGCAGAACTGGGGCAGCCATGACCAGGATGGGGTATCTGGAGGAAGGAGATGAGAGGCAACAGGACAGTCAGAGGATGCAGGTATAAATGTGTGTGACCGATTTTGGCATTTTCTTAAATACTAGATATGCGCTGGTCTGTATCCACCTCTGATGGATGCAATAACCCAATGGTGGATATGCCTCTTGAATTGGTCATCTATTGGAAGTTGCTACCATGAGTTTTTTTTAGATTTTGATTCTTTAAAATAAGAATGGAATTACAGGGTAACACAATTGGTACCATCAAAGTTGCATGCGCTTATATGGCAAGAAATACAACATCCATGAGCATAAAGAAAAAAATATACTCCTAAAAAAATCTTAAATTACAAATAAAGCAGGAATGAAACCTATAGTATATTTATTTACTGCATTATAAAGTGCTTTCAGATTCACATTTTTTAGACAATTGAGATAAAGAGTCAGCTCTGTAGCCAGGATTTTAGAAATACTAAATAATGAAGTTTTGTTAAAGAAATTTTAAATGAGATTTGTTAAAGAAAGTTGTATATTGTATATACATGTATATTATACAATGTCAATTTATTATTTTATTAATCCATTAAGGCAGCTGATGCCACAGTTATCTTTAAACCACATCACACACAAAAAAGATGATACTGTATAAGAACATATACTTTAAAAGGATCTAGCATACTGCATATGGCCCTGAACAATGTGTACCAAAGTGAGTCTAAGCGCTTATTTTTTGGCCCTTTGCCTTTATTTGACAGGTGACAGAGACAGATGGGAAACATGAAGTGTAAGGGGGGGTGACATAAAGGTCTCTCCCTGAATTAAACTGGGGAAGTTACGATTACATAAATAGGTCATGGCGTTTGAAACACACAAAAACATGAACACATGCCAATATTTCAATGACAAACAGACAAACTATAAACTGGCAAGAGACTGAACTGCCAGAAAGTGGAACACTTCAGAGTTCAAATTTCTGCAGGAAAAGAAGTAACGCAGTAATGCAACAGAGAGTTTTGCGAGTCTCGATATTTTGTCATAATCACAACATGTCACAATATTGATTACTCCCTTCTCTGCTCTCCTACTTCACTCCTACTCAAAAGTATACATGATAAAGTGTAACGACTGTGTATGTTGTTTACTGTTAGCAACATTGTCTTACTTTTGTAGTTGTGCAGACATGAGCAAAAACAACTGAATGCAGGCTTTTGAAGACAACTCAGCTAGATGACACACTCATTAGATAAGACACACAATAGTGCAAAATCCTTCTTAGCCTGGTTTTCAGCCTCTAAATCCAGTTAGACGCAGACAAGACACATCAACAACCAGCAACACAGAGGACTGATCTCTGTGCTGCGGGTCCAAGCGCTTCTTTCACACAAATTTTCTCCTGAAAAAAAATGGATACTGGCTTGTCATTTTGTCCATCTCTGACATACAGTAATGCCATTGTTTGTCATTGCCATGCACAGTTTCAGCCTATAACCTGACAAGAATACAATTCTGAGCGAAATGTTGAATTTGTATTTTAATAGTCAAATTTTAAACTGAGCCCAAAAATATCTTCCATACAACATTAATACACAAACTGACCCAGAATCTGATGTGCTAAGCTTTAAATGTGAGTTCCACACAGACCTCAGAATGAAAAAGCTCATGTTTAATATGTCTTTTAGCCACCGGCTTCATCATAGCTGGAAACACTTTTAATTCTGGGAAGTAAGGTTGAGCTTTTTACAGTAAGGGCAGAGTGACACAGATGAGATTATCGATTGGAACACTGAAATATTGGATGAGAACGGTAAATAACATCAATCTCTTCAAGTGCACCGGGGTGTTGCCCTTGATTATTTTATTTTTTTAACATTTGTGTTTGGGCCATTGAACATGTGACTGCATCCTGGCATTATTTCTCTTCAGTCACAAGGATTTTACAGGTGAGATTAAAGGCTGAATTGTCAAGTGTATCTATCTGTCTTTGACCAGTTAGCAGCCACCATGCTGTACATACAGGATACACAGGCCGGCCATGAAAGTGACCGTATGGAGACAAAGTGGGATTTCATGAATGTGAGGTGTATAACATTTAGAGAGGAATGGCAGAGTAGACATTCGTACTTGTCGGGTTATAAACTGGAGCCAGGGAGGTCCACAGAGACAGCAGAGAGAGAGAGGAGGGGAGAGCCCCAAACCCAGTAGCAAATGGCCCTGCTAGAGGATGAGCAAGAGGAGGGGTGGTGCTGGTGGTGGGGTTGGGGAAGAGGGGAAGAGGTGTTGGGTGGAAGGGAGGTGAGGAAGGAGGGAGAAATAGTGAGTTATTTATAGCTGTGAATGGGTATGCTGTCCACAAGGACTGCTGTGAAGGGTATCCAAAGGAAAAGGGGCAACAAAGACAGGTTTCTCTCATTTGAATAAAATGATGGGATGGAGACAGGAGAAATGGTAATGCAAGGCAGAAAATGGGAGGCAAGGGCACAATTGTTATGTTTTTTTAGAGGAGAGGGAAGGGAGAGGGGGGTTAATGCTGAATGCCAAGTCATCATTTTCTCAATTTTTGTGTCTGCTTTTACTTATTTCTTTGCAAGAGAGACTCAGACACTCTGGTATCAGATATTCACAGCGCATCAATGATAAGAAGAAAAAACAGTAATTCCAGCAGGAAGCATTGTAAAGGAAATGGCCAGGAGTAGATTCAATAAGTGAAGAGGGAGGAGCAAGAGATGGAATTAGGAGGGGGGGAAAGCAATGGGAATCAATGTGCATCTCAATGTAGTGTGTGTGTGTGTGTGTGTGTGTGTGTGTGTGTGTATGCGTGTGTGTTTCTCACTTGCCATTCCAGCTGCTCTCTCTCATTCTATTTATAGCTCTGGAAGAGAGAGTGTGTGCATGTGTGTGCATGTGTGTGTGTGTGTGTGTGTGTGTGTGTGTGTGTGTAAGTGGGGGTGGGGATGTGACAGCATCTCCATCCTGCATCCTCACACACACACACACACACACACACACACACACACACACACACACACACACACACACACACACACACACACACACACGCACACACACCCTTCCCCGCTCTGTCAGCCTCACCTTCACTCCTCATCTTGGGTAGGCTAAACGAGTCTGACCTAGCAACAACGTCACAATCAACACCACATACACACACACACACACACACACGCACACACACACACACACACACACACACACACACACACACACACACACACACACACACACACAGAAGAAAGGGGCATTCCCTCCCAGTACAAAAGAAGAAGCCTGTATCGCCCACTCTAACTGCTGCTAATGAATATGGATGCTCCCTCCTCTCTGGGTGTTTTTTTATGATGATGTATTGTACACTGTTGTACTAATGCACTGGAGAAAACAGCATTGTCTGACTCGCTGCTGCAAAACCTTCCACACCTCTGAACAAAAGCAGCAGCCTGCAACTGTCAAAGCTTGTACAATTCAAGTCCCATGTTTATTGTAGCAGCTAATAAAAACACTGGAAAACCCATATCCTAAAAACTTATATGAGTAATAACTAAAATAATAACTTTTAGTTTTAACATTGCTTGATACTTTCCCATCCTGTCTGAGGAGCTTATCCATGACGCTCCAAATATCCAGGTCACATATCACCTACTTTAGTATCCTTAAAACTGAGGATCCAGGCCACCTCCACAATTCAGGCCTGCCCTGACGCTGAGCGCAGCAGACAGAATATTCAACCTTAAAATCTCGTTTTTAAAAGCCTTGTTGCAATATTCAGTATCTTTAAATTTAGCTTATTTGTGCCAAAAGAAATGCTACAAACTTTGTTAGTGTTTCCCCCTAGAGTTTGATCCTGGCTGGGTGGAAAAGCCTCTGAAATCGCCATGACCGTGAGAAACTAAAACACTGTAATCCAGGATGCTAATACTCAGCTCATCGGTGAACATCTTACCAGTGCACAGAAATGAATCCTCTGCGTTGTCTTTTCAGCAAAGCGCCAGACTATGAGGGATTTCATGCTGCCATGTCATGATTTCACATGTGTCTAATAGCTGCTTAGCTTTAGCATCACTGAAAGCCTTTTTATTTCTACGTTTGTGTCTGCACAACCACATGAACTGTACACCCCATGTTCTGTCTCATTAAATCTGACACATTCCTTTTTTTTTTTTACAAAAGTTACATGCATCCTTCATCTGTCAGGAGGAGATAGAAAGATAAATGAAACAGATATTTCAGAGAAGGAGTACTGACAGGAGACGGACAAATAGATAGTAACAATCACACTCAGTTGGATTTAAACACACTGTATGTGGGAATGTAGCTTTCACTACAGCACAGCAGATGGTGGGAGTGAAGTCATTTCTCAATCTCTCGAGCCTGGTTTCCACCAGTCTTGGGAACTGCTGTATGTGTATTCATATATGTATTGTATTGGTTATCACACAAAAAGCAATGCTTGTTACAAAGAACAGTTTGGCCACATTTTCTTAACAGACAACACATGTTCAGCAAGTACTGCCCATTAATTTGTTATCTTCAGTGTAATGTGAATTGAGAGACTGTGCACTTATACAAATCTACACACCTTATTCCTTATCCTATTCTGCAAACCCAATGAATTACACAATATGTATAGTAGCTGTATAGTATTGCTATTATTATCTTCTTATTCTCACGCTGCAACTGCATGTCTTTGGACTAAAGCAGGAAAACCATGCAAACATGCCGAGAGCATACATGTACTGTAACATCATACAGAAAGTTACAGGACCAGAGTTTAAACAAGGACCCTCTTGCTAAGATGTGACAGTGCTTACCACCGAACCACTGTGCAGTCATTATGGTCTTAATGACTGAGCTTGACATGGAGACATTTCTGGAACATACAGCTACTCTCGAGTCAAAAGTAATATCATAAGTTGAGTTGAAAGCCCTGCACACCCATAATTAACCCGCACTGGTTATTTTAGGCAGATTAGGCCTCTTTACAGGATTTCACAGAGTGAATTGCTGTTAGCTTTTATTGAGTGGGACAAATACACTTTATCACTGGGTGCGCTACGAAACTTGATCGGCACATTGCTTGTTTGTGCTGGTCTGGTATGGGTTCAATAAGGCATGCAAATGGCACATGCTGCCTTGAATCGTCAGTTCTGTATGCCAAGAAAACAAAATACCATGTGTACCAACAGTATCGTAAACAATACAGACAAATGGCATATTTTTTAAATTTACTTGTCTTGGCTTAATTCAAGTGGAAAATATGCTGTACTGTCTCTGCCAACACTAAAAAACTGTAAAAAGATGAATGCAATGTATTATACCTGTTGCCTCATAGGCAGCTTGCACTCCAATTAAGTAGGTTTTTCCAGCCTACATAGTATAACAAACATGTACATCTTTCTGACCAAAAGCAAGGGCCGTGTTTTCTGTCAGCATGAATGGTTTCTGTCAGCATGAATGGATAAACATGTCATTGTGGCTCAACAACCTGCTCCCAATCTTCAATGCAGGTTTTGTGTAAAATTACCAAAATTGATTGAGGATTGCTTTAGGATTATTAAAGGAAGAGTTTGATATTTTGGGAAATGTGCTTATTTATTTTTTTCCTGAAAGATACACATGTATCACTCTTAGGTCTTTGTGTATGGAGCTAGAGCCAGCAAGTATTGAGGTTGATAAGCTCCAATCTCTTGGTGGTGTCCCCCAAGGGTCTATCTTGGGTCCCTGATTATTCTCTTTTAATATGCTCTCCTTGGTGTATATCATAGCTGACATGCTGTTTTAAAATCTAAGAAAGCCTTGTATAGATGTATCTTGCATTATGTCATGTCTCTCTCATAATAAGCACTGAATTTCCAAACATTTTTGAAAAAGTTAAAAGACTCAAAGTCAGAGATCCTAAAAATGTCCCCTGCTGGTCCCTGTACTAGTGCTATTAATTATGGTATGTGTAATCTGGTCACCCTGTCAACAAACATGAAGCCAGAAGCCCATAATCTCAGGTCTGTTTTAAGAAACTCAAATGGTGTAATTGTGTTTTATTTAACTAGGGCACATCACTAAGATGTTTTTTGACTTTCATTTGCAGCCCTGGAGAAGGTCATTCATGCTTGTGTCTCCTCCAGGCTTGATTGTTGTGACGCACTTGTGGTCTTCGCAGGAGAAATATCAACATACTACAGTTAATTCCGAACACTGCTCCCAGGTTAATTGCGCTCTTCAAGATAAATGACCACATTACTTAAATCCTTGTCTTCCTTTAAAGACTACCTGTCAATTGTAGAATTGATTTTAAGGTTTTAAGTCAGCTTATTTGTGTGATTTGTTAACAGTCCACAGTGAGCCTGATTGCTGCTTGAGATCCTCTTTATGGGCCCTTCTAGTGATTCCCAAGTCTCTCCTCACCACCATGGGAGACCAATGTTTACTGTCAGCTGTGGAAGTCCATGCCCAAAGTTAGTGTCCTTTTTAAAATCCTCATTCTCCTATCTTTTAGTTATTATATTATTTAATAATTTCAGTCTTTTAATACATTTCCATCATCTATAGTGTTATCATTACATTTACACTGTAAATTAGCCTAGTTTTGTAATTTTTTTTGTAATTTCTTTATTTTTAAAGTGCTGTATAAAAGTTTATTCTTTATTATTAACATACACTCATGCTTAAATGCTTCTTCTTTTGGCTGCTAAGGGTAGCTGATCATCTGTTTCTAGTTGTATCTAGTAAGTATGGAAATCAGATTTTTACCCTTTTTGATGCAACCCTCCCCATTTACATTTACAACGCCTGGGGGATACATCTTTTTGGGAAATATGTTTTGGTGGTGGGAGGAAACCAGAGGGAACCCACGCTAACACAGAACACAGGAAGCCCATGCCCGGACCAGGGATCTACCCTGGACCTTCTTGCTGTGAGGCTAACCACTGAGCCACATGCCACACATAGCCTACTCATGTGTGCTAGCTACACTTCCAAATTTCAAACATTACTAGCCCACAACCAACAAAAAAATGGATGTTATCTTGAAATGCCATAATCACAAATATGAATTGAGGGAATTGCCATTTTGCTAGTTAGCTAACTTGTACCCTGCAAAGCTGTTTTTTGGTATTCCCATTGAGTTTTAACTCAATGAAACGTTAATTGGGGGTTCCATCATCTTCATTATTTCAACTCCTTTAAATACTCTGTTTCACTTGACTACATTGTTTTGCTATTTTGCTCATGCAGTGTCCCCAATGAGATCATTAAAGGTTGAATTTAATCCAAACCTTTGCTGAAAACGGATTCACCCAAACATGCTGAGAAGTGATTTTGTTCAACATCAGCTGCTAAAGACGTCAACTATTCTGTTTGGTTCAATACTAACACAACATTTTAGCTAACAGGCTAATATGGAAAGACTTGCTAGAGCATAGCAATATGGTGCAGTGATTACACTACTGTATGCCATAAAAATCAATTTAAGAATAGATAGAAGATATATTAAGGTAAATATCTTCAGGGAATGTAATGCGAATCAGCTGTTTGTGAGAGAAGACAGCAATTTAAATTTAGTTTTTACCTCAACTGATAGCATTCGCCTAAATCATTGCACAGTTGGAAGGTTTAGCTGTGATTTTCCAAGAGGTCGCAGTTAACTGAGAAAAAACCCAGTGTGGAGAGCCAAAAATGGACCAAGCAATGGGGGGAAGGTCATTTACCAGAGCTCCAACTGTTGTACTGGCAAACGCTTGCACATGCACATATATGGTGGATAGATACAGATATATATATTTCTGCATACAAGCATTTTACTACTGTACCACAAATTCTGCTTTGAATCAAAGACACCTATTTCACCTGTCAACATATTTGAGTTTCTGTACCTGTGAACATGCTGTGAAATGTCATTTCATGTATCGAGCAGTGCAGTCACACCTCAGCATACACAAACAAAATGAATAGAGAAACATTTTTATTCCACTTTAGGGATTGCTGAGCTCTTTTTTGAGTTGTGCTTATGTGTATTCTAGCAGACCAGCACACAATGTTTACTTACCATAGTAACGGCTTGCCTTCCAGGCCCTGACGGCACAGTGTAGGACTCCGTCCAGCCACAGCAGCAGCCAGCTGATGCAGAAGCCCAGCAGCAGCCCCAGCATCAAGTCCATCTCCTGCTTGGTCACACTGTCACTCACAAAGTAGTTCTCTGATGAGTCCACCAAGGAATGGTCCCCATCATATGGGATTACATAGTGGACATGATGCCTGGGGGGGAGGACAGACAGGGCAAGGTGATGGAACTGTTCGATATAAACCAACATAGATACAAATAATAATTTCTTAGCCATCTTAAAGACATACAGATGCGTGACAATTTAAAAAGAAAAACCAACATAAAGTGAACTGTTGGGCTTCGACGGGCCTCCAAAAAAGCTTCAATGCTAATTGACATATATTCTATGGCGCTCTACTGGAGCGATTAACCCTATTCGTTCAATAGATATTCCCTTATTTGTGCTTTGATGATGATGGTGGAGAGCGCTGTGTAACCTAACACATCGCTCCAAAATCTCCCCATGGGTGTTCAGTTGGGTTGAGATCTGGTTACTGTGAAGGCCATAGTGGATAACTAGTGATGTTATGTTTGCGAACGATCCGATTCTTTTCAGCATAACTTTATTTCCATATAAAACTATGCTAGATCCAAACAGGTTCTTACTAGATAGTCTCTTTAAATTTGTTCCAAGTAGGAGAGACATGAAAGAATTTAAACCAATTTTAATTCAACAAATCCACATTGAGTGTGATTGCTACTAACCAGGTATGTTCACATCTCACAGGAGATGAAAGAGGTGAAAATATGGAAGTGGTTATGCTGATAAAATGCAGATTTAAAGACAACTGCTTTTGTCGTGGATCAGTGAATACACCGCTCTGTTGCATTACTGCTAAGGGAAAACATGCATGATAACACAACATATATATCTCTGCACATCAACTGTTGCAGCAGCTGCTGATAAATAACCATCCAGTCCCTCACATTCACTTTGCCACATTGTCCAGCATTGACTCCGCTCCATTGTAAAACAGATACATCCGCTTGCTATGAAAGTCTTACTGTACTGGTATTGCCCGCCCTCCTGAGAGGGGATGAAGGCTTTTTCCAATTTAATAACACAGGCAGTTGTCTGACAAACACTGTAAGGGAACACAGTGGGAGCTGAGAGATGTAACTGCTGGGAGGGAGTACAGATATACACTTCTGCGCGCACACTTTGGGACGTTACATTAGGATGTAACAGGTTTGGACTGATGCAGGTTTTTAATGCCATTAAGACATAATAGAGTATTCTAGCAATTTTCTATTACACGTCTGCAAATTTGAAGAACATGCAAGAGATAGATTTTAAAAAAGATTAGTGAGAATTGAAGCAGCAGAGACTGAGATGCCCTGACTTAGTCTCGAGTAACCTCCAAAAACACTGGATTCTACATTTCCAGTAATGCTACCCAACAGAGTTTTTGTTAGATGCTCCCTGCCTGGTAAATGCCCCAGTTTTTAACGCAGGTGTTGTACATATTTAAATAAATGTCTTCTTTGCTTATCTCTCACTGACATAACACCTTGTTAACGAAAGCTGCTGGGCTTAACACTATGATGCACTGGAAGTTTTACTGATCTTTCCACCTTTTCTGGTGTAAATTGAGGAAGAAGTGAGTATCGTAAGCTGCTATGGACAAAGAAAAATCTCCACCTACAGGAATGCAACTTCATTAACTGAAAATCCACCTGTGCAGTTTGATTGACAGATGTTCCAAGTGCAATGCAGAAACACCACTTAGCACAACAGCACTTAGTCCTGAATATATATCGAGAAAAAAACAGATCTTAAGTATCTTACTGAAGAGGTATTATGGCCACATGGGGGATCGAACCCCCTGTTGGACCTCGATGCCATGCAGCCACCGAGGTCCATTAACGCCAAAACATCAAAAAAGCTAAACTACATCTAAATAGATAAGCCAACATCTTCCTCCAGGTTTGTTTCTGTTCCCTGAAGGAGGTTTTTTTCCCAGGTGTCTGTAAATAAAGTAAAGGATTATTTTATGCTGCCTGTATACCTTTACACTGACTTTAAGTCCTGTTCACCTGCACCCTGCAAATCATTGTGTATGTGCCTTCTTTAGTATAAAAATGAAAACTATTCAGATTTGCTGTAAGATTCAGGATGAAAATGCCACAATGACAGCATTTAGATCATTTGAGGACAACTATCCTGCAGGCTCTCACAACAGCATGACACCAATCAGCAGGGTGCACCCAGCAAATACACACAGCCCACTCCCAAATCTCTTCCCTGCCACAGAGGCAGCTGTCGTAGGCCAGGCTTTGGCCCCCGTCAGAGAAGATACAACTACATCCAAATCAGAGCACAGAGGCTGCAAAATAAAATGACACTGGCTGTATCCTCAGGCCTGATAAGGTGAGTGTTGTGGGCGTCACGACACCTCCACGTCTAACAGCTAGGAGGGCAGGCATGTGAAACACAAGCACAGGTCTGTTCTATTCATCCCGCTCTTTCTGCCGTTCATGTGAAAAACAGATGAGTGACTCTCATTCAGATGTGTTTAAAAGACACTGTGTGAGTAACCTGAAAACTAACAGGAGGGGAATAGGTTTGACTGTGCATACTGTCCAGTGGTTTACTATTTTATCAGTGCCTGTGCATTGCTAAATACTTGTACTGGAGAGAAAACATATATCATTTTTGGTATTATTGACATAGGAAACATTGCTTAATGCTGGGGATACTACTTTATTTTCTACAAAACCCTGCTTGCATTTATAACCGGGCCCCTTTATGGCAAGGATGACATTATTGCCAAAATATACAAAATAAGACAGTCAGGGATGCATCATCTAATCACAAATCATGTCTCCAAATGTATTTTTTTGTCTTGATCAGTCCATATCAAATCACATCACATCTGTCAGTGTGTGCAAGAGGGGCTTCCAAACTTTGACTTAGATTATCTCTCTCTGACAAGCATAATCTAATAAACTCCTGATGATGAACCCTTTGTGAATTTGCAGGCTTAAAAAAACATTAACTGTCCTTTTAATGCTGCAAATGAACTGCTACATCAACCCCCTCACTGCAGTATGCACAGTATACACTGCTGTTTTGTTTTAATGTGCATCTGTTCAGCTTGCACCAACATGAATGGTGACATTTCCCTTCCTAAAACAGTCATCTGTCCTCATGGATGTAGCTATAGGTTGCCTGCAGGACATTGGTCAATCAGGATTGAATATCTAAGGACAATATAGGTGTGGATCTAATGGATAAAAGGACTCTTACTTTCAATTTTGCTCCAACACTGTTGCCATACCCTAGGGCACTGTAGACTTAAAACCAGAAAAAAACATAAATACAGAGGCCCACTTGTGCTCTCTACTCATCCACACAGCCATGCTTACTGTTGATGAAAAATGGATAATACTGCTGATTAAATCAGGATTCAATTATTAATGAGTGTCTTGCTGCTGTTTTCCCCCACTTTTAAACCTGCTCTGACTGAGAAAGCACACAGCCAGTACCCTCAGCCCCATAGCACTTCCTAAGCCATAAGCACTTCACTTCAGCACTCATATGTTCATTATTGGCCCAGCAGGTTTATATTCTCGCCGACACCGTGTAGGCCTGTGTGAATCGCACAGCGCACTTGATGCTCCGATTGTTTTTGAACGGCCTTATATTGCTCATAGTTCATTACCTATTTATGGTTCCGACACACACCTTCGTATATGCAGCAAAGCCGAAATCTTCGCAGCCGATACATAAATAAATTTTAAAAAAAAACACCGCGACCAAACGTGTCATCGGGCTATCTGCTAAGGGTGAATAATAAAACGTCTATAAAAACACCAGTCGCTATGTAAACGCTGATATCAGCTCGGCTTTGCGGGGCTTCACCGCCAGAAATCTTCGAGGCCTCTTTAACAATTAAGAATTGACGGGTAAAAAAAAAAAGAAGCACACACCACCATGTATATCCCAAATATTGTACGAGGATGATGGCATTTACCTTCCACA
>NC_050184.1:12269785-12312285 GCF_008315115.2 Sander lucioperca
TGCTAGCTAGCTAGCTGCTAGCTGTCGAACTAGCTAGCTATAAGCTAACCTGACACCGATAGTACTCCGTTTGTGTTCGCTAACAAGTAACGTTACTTAGTACTAGTACTAGTTAGTACGTGGTTACTAGTTAACGTGAGTAACTATTAACTAGTTAATGTTAGCTTGCTATATAACGAAACTCGTCTAACGTTAATGGTTATTTAGCGTAACGTTAGCAGCAGTACAAGGAATATTAGCTAAGTCAACATAATACCAACTAATACAGGTAACGTTAACTGCGCTAACGTATGTGGTTTCATCATCGGTCATATCACATTTTATCGCAAAAAACACCATCCCTAAAGTGTAAAAGAATCAGATATAAGACAATTTGCTTTTATGTTGGATGCAGTCTTCAATTTGTTAAACATTTACGTTTGATTACAACAATTGTTATGAATTGTACCTCGTACGATGTAATGTGACAAATAAAATTGATTGATTGACTACACCAAACACCCCTTCACAAGCATGTTTGGTACTTTGCCGTGTGATCCAAGCCGAGATTACACTTTAACAAATTGCTGCTTAATATATTATTTGTATTTTGAATTTGCCAGTAAATATATAGCTCATGGCATACTAGCTACTGTCATTATGTATAGTCTAAGAATCTCAGCATGAAAGTGTTAAAGTTCCTGATGGAGTTTGGCATAATGTCTTCTACATCAGGGACATACTATGACGGGGATGTTTTTGTCTTTCAAATTACAGATTCACAGAAGACTAAATGACAATCTTGATATATTATGATTAAGCAATACATCTCTTTACATATTCTGAAATCATCATCCCCCCACCTCTGTCTCTGTTTGTTTTTTTAAATCGGTCCCAGATGTTTGGCAGTGGCTGATGAAAGCGCCAGCTCATTCCTTTTAAGAAGACATACTTTGGTGCTGTAGGCCCACAGAAACGACTATAGCCAACATGTCTAGGAAGCAGACGTCAAAACCTGTTCGGAGCAACAAGAAGAGTGAACTGGAACGCAAGAAGGATGAGCGGGCAGCACGCAGGGCCATTGTAAAGGACCGCAAGAACCGGCCTCAGGATGGCGACGAAGGAGCAGAGTTTGTCAGTTTCTCCAATCAGCTCCAGGCCCTGGGGCTTAAGCTGAGAGAAGTCCCCGGAGATGGGTAAGAGCCAGAAATAGATTGGGGTGTCTAGCTGTACTTTGTCTCCCTCTGCATTGTCGTTTACCATCACTGATACTGCAACACGTGTCTCTTAAATCTTATTATATACAGAAAGCTTCAAGCTGGAGACAGCTGTCTCATCATGACTAACCAGGATGCCTTGGTAGAGGAACATAATGTCTTCAACCTCTGTGCCTACATCTCCCCAGCCCACAGTCAATAACAATGTACAGTAATTTAAACAGCAAAGTAGTAGCTGCTCGTAGCTGCGTTGTGGCTGCATAATAGAGGCAAATGTCACTAGAGCCATTATTTGACAATACCAGTGTTTCCTTTAGGATTTTTTTGTGCAGTGGGGGCAGGTCTGTCCGAACAACCTACACTTGTAACGGACCTACCACGGTGACGTTTTTGGTGGAGCTGTTCGTTTAATAGTCAACTCGGAAGAAAGCAAACGTTTTGACAATAAACTACATCAACACAACTATGTGGAGTTAAACTGGACGGGCCCAATAACCTCTGAATAGTTCTACTTGTTGTTAAATTGCAATGTGAGCAACAGGCAACAGGGGGTGTATTATGTCGGCAGGATAATTTAAAAGGCAACCGCGACTACATTTTTTGTACAGCCCTATTTCTTATACCGTGGTGGCAGAATTTTCCACGGTGGGCCGCCACTACAAAATCAACATAGAGGAAACACTGCAATCCTCATCTTTGTTGAAACATGGTTTGTCTTCCATAACTAGGAATGTAACCAATTTACTATACAGTATTGCATCTCTATCAGTCATGTTTACTACTGGGCAGAAGGTCTGGGAGCCTTGTGATTTGCAGGACTTAATTCATTTTTATTGGCCAAAGCCCAGAAACCTGCCAGCTAATGCAAACTCGGTGCACAATGAATGCACCAATTGAATATAAGCCTTTGATTTAAACATAACACTGAGTCATTTAACTAGAGGTAGATATGTGTGGACATACCAGTCAATGTCTTTGTTTCTTGCAGGAACTGCCTGTTCAGAGCTTTAGGCGACCAGTTAGAGGGTCACTCCCGGGGTCACCTGCGGCTTCGGCAGGAGACTGTCCAGTATATGATGTCCCATCGACAAGACTTTGAACCCTTTGTTGAGGACGACATTCCCTTTGCACAGCACTGTAAGCAAATTACTTAGTGGGGGACACTGAGCAAATCAACAACGTAAATAAAGTAAATGCTGTGATCAGATAGGAGACTTTTAGTAATGCCTCATTCATAATTAACTATTATCATATTACTGTACAAGTCCATTGATTTCAGGAGGAGACAATTTTGACCAGGAACAATGCAGTGACCCCTGGTGGCCCTCAGTTCTGTTTGCAATGTAGTGACAGATGGATGTCAGTGTTTTCCAACCTGGGGGTGGGGACCCTGTATAAAGGGTTGCAGGATACATCTGAGGATTTGCTACATAGGAGTGAATAGGGCTGGGCGATATGAAGATTTATATCCTCAAAACAATATAAAATGTCTATCGTATATATATTTTTCTAAGTTGTTTCTATCGCAATTTCGAAAAACCGACGGCTGAACTGCGTTATGGCAATGTTTACGTCATTTGGGCGACGCTTTACGTTCTGATCCTTGCACGATATGTTTATTTTGCACTGAAGTTCTTAATAAAATGAGAAAATACTCTGTCAAGTACTTAATGCACACTGGAGTATACACAAATAGGCTTTATCATGTGGTTATTTCATATAGACTATTTATTTATTTATTGAATTACCAGATACCTATATTACCTATATTGTGATATATATTGTTATCTAGATATGAAATTACCTATATCGGGATAAAAGATTTTGCCCATATCGTCCAGCCCTAAAACATATTTCTATTTCTATTTCCAAAACATTCCTCCATTTGTTTTTTTTTTAAACTTGTGAATTACTGGATGATTGTACATTTTTAGGCCTCTAAAAAATGTAAAAAGTAAAACAAAAAAAAAAGAAACTTTTAAACCAATTCCAAGTAGACATGCGTGCGACTGTTAAGGGGTGTCACAAGCCAACAAGGTTTGGAACCACTGCTAGCTGCGTCTGTCTTGACTTCATTCATTCAATCAATCAGAAATTGTATTCTTGACTGATTTGACAACTAGTTTACATGTTTTATTTCATTACAATGAAATGTACATACACTTCGTATTTAATCAAATTAGAAATACAAAAACGTGAAAAAAAATGTGTTTAGGAAAGTGATAGTTTTAGGAGATGTACTGTGTTATCTGCTGTGACGGCACAATACAATAAAAACGTCAAGAAAAAATGTGTGATCACAATGTAAGATTATGTTGTGAGTAATTGTTCTTTGTTTCTTTCCACCCAGTGTCCAACCTCTCTCAGCCTGGTACGTTTGCAGGCAATGACGCTATTGTGGCTTTTGCTCGCAGTCAACAGGTGAAAGTGGTCATCCATCAGCTCAACACACCGCTGTGGGAGGTAGGGGCAGAGGCAAAGGCTTTCAAATGATGTCACATAATCTAATGATAAAATCTTAACTCTCTTTTGGGACACCACATAGTTTATATGTTCTGTTGTCATTGCAGATAAATGGTGCAGAGAAGCAGGTATGCAGAGAGCTACACATTGCCTATCGCTATGGCGATCATTATGACAGTGTGAGGCGGACTGGAGACAACTCTGAGAATCCTGCTCAGCTCCGCATAGAGGTATATAATGTACAATGGGCATTCAATGGACCAGCATTCAGGAAAATACTCCCAAATTAGTAAATTCCAGGTCCATCTTTTGGATAGATAGATGTCAAGAATGCATTATGTCATGTTTACACCTACTGAGGCAGCCTTTACTGATGGGTCTCTGATGTTTTCTCGCTATTGCTTTTCTCAGAATCTGCAGAATTCACAAGGCCAGCAGCGTGAGTTTGGGGACGGTCAGAGGGACAGACGGAAAAACCCGTCTCCCACAGCCTCAGAGGAGGACAACGTTATCCTCAGCTCCATCAGGAATCAAGGAATCCAGGGTCAGAAGCTACACTTGATTCAAAGAATTAAGGTCTTTTCAGACAGTAAGCGACTCTCCGCCTGCATATCGCTTGGCTCCGCGGGGTCTCACATGCTCCTCAAGCACTCTATGCGGGGTAACCATGGAAACGGCTTACCGGTACAACTGTATTTTCCTTAAAGCCTAGCTTAAATTAAAACTGTTTATGCAACAGTTATATATGTCAGGGAACTTACAAACAGCAAGGATCTGTCTCTCGTCCATTGATTTGCACTGTGCGTCACGTAGAAGAAAGTTTAGGACAATTCATATCTGGCAGTGGGCTTGTTGCTCTGCCTGTCAGAATGCCCATGCCTCACTACCTGCCCGCTCGTCTCTTATTGAAAATGAATTACTAGGCGCGTTAATTGCTTCCCGTCTGAAAAAGACCTAAGACTATTAGGGTAAAACAACCAGGAATCAACCTATTGCAGAATTCATAACCATCATGCATTTAAGCTGGTCTATTCAGCCAAGTTTTCCATTGATCCCATAATAAACATGTCAGCCTGTAATTAAGTAGACCGTTTGCTTGACATTCACGTGTTCATGTGCGTGTTTTCTTTCTCAGGTGATGAGGAGAATCTGCTCCAGCTGAGTGCGGCAACCATCAATGCAGAATGGCTTGTTGGCTCCGTGCTGGGCCGGTCCTGCCAGGGCCAGTGTGCCTCAGGATCCTGCTCAGCCTGCAAAGCTGCTGCCACAGACTGCAATGAGCACAAACAGCCAGCAGAGGACAGCAACGTACAAAACCCAAAGGTAGACTTACCTATTATGCAGCCTGTCTCGCCACATTAATTCCAAACCAAGTCCCTTTTTTATTTCACTTATTCACTTAAATGTTTTCCTCACTCATAAAATGACCAGTCCTCATACCACTGCAGCATTTTTCAAAACACACTCCTAGGTAAGTTGAAAAAAAAAAAAAAAACACATTCATTTTTGTTTCCCTCACTCTCAGGTATCTAATAAGCAGAGGAAAGAGCAGCAGCGTCAGGAGAAGAAGAAGCGTCAGGAGGAGAGGCATCGGCAGAAATTTCTCCAGAGTAAAGGAAGTCAGGACCAGAACCTGCCAGAGGCTGTTACTTTAGTACCAGCTCTCAACACTCTCAGCATATAGACTGGAGCATGGCCAAAATTACCTACTGCTACTTTCGCTTCCGGTGGCTGGCGCGGTTTTGCACATAGTCAAATTTTTTTCAGTCTCAGTGGATGACTTTTCCTAAAGAGAACCCTATAGTTTCTTTGCAAACAGTATAAAGGTGCCTGCAAACTTGTGTGTGTGAGATGTGGGAAAGTTTTAAAAGACAGAGTGAAAGAGCATGACCTTCAGTGTTTTTGTTGGGTTTTGATCGAGTTCAATTCCCTGTTGGTGTATGCAAAAACTTCTCAGATCTGGCCTACCTACCACACTACCTAGCCCCTTTCTATGCTGGACATCTGGCTTTTTATGACAACCATGCAGATAATCTCGTGCAGCTGGGTTTTTTGATTGGTCACAGATTGAGTTTATTCAGATCTTTCTGTTTGTTCGATTGGACCAAAGGAGGAAGTGAAAGAAGAGTTGCAGAGGAATGATTGTTATGCACACTGTAAGGAATGTGGCAATAAATAAATGATTTACTGTTTTTGTGCACAAGATAATATATTAGATATTATCCAGGGTGACATGTTTTTTTATGATTTTTAAATTAGAGTACATTAGAATTAGTACATTAGAGTAAATTCCTGACATTTTCATCTTGTGATGTTTAAAGATATTAGTGAAGTAATTATTTTTTTTTTTTATTTCCTTTGGTGTTGGAGAAAATAACCTCAATACAACAAACCGGACATTAACAGACATAAGGAACATTTTAGCAAGAGGCTGAGGTTTCACTAAAAACAAAACAAACATAGCTACCTCTGTCAGAATTATTTCTTGTTATTTAACCCCCCTCATGTTGAAAGTCGTTTGGGAAATGTGTTACAGGGTACATCAATGTTTGCCTAGTCTTATCAGTTAACATATAATCAAGTATTTGACTGGCTGTTATTCTAATTAGCGTTATCTTGGACTTTAGTGGTCAAACAGGTCATTGTAGTGTAATTATTAAACCAAGGTAGATGAATGATAAAAGGCCTCACCAGAGGGAATACTTAACACCAGCAGTATGTCTGATAGCTCCGTCTATAGTGCATGCTGATGATTTAGCACACAATACAGCGTTTAATTGCGTTTTTCTAAACCTGGGCCTTCAGTTCTTGGCATGCTGATAATTTAACAAATGGTCTTTAATAATTTCCATGATAAAGCCATGATTTGTGACAAACTACAGCCCTAGTTGAATGTGATGTAGGACTCCTGCCAGTACTGCAGGTGGAAATAAAAACGTGAGAGTAGAGGCTCAAGCCAACTCCATGATGCTGTCCATCGACTCAGAGGCTGCCCGTTTATCATATTGGGAGTGGGACGGCAATTTAAATATACTGTTAATTCACGCAGCAAAGAAACTGTTGCATTAGTGTATAGTAGACTGAGCTCCAGTAAAATTACACTAGACAGAACCCATTTCAAACAGAATAGTGATATCTGATATGAAAAAAAGTCACTAGGAAATATAACAAATGTCCATTTTATTAAAACAGCATAAAAAAATGACTTAGAGGCTTACAGAGATAATGTTCTCTTCGACAGGCTTGACAAACTATGTACACTTGATTCTAAACACACGTGTGTTGGTAGATGGCCTCGACGACTGAAACCTACATGCTTGTATGAATTACACTTTAAAAGCGAGATTATGTAACATTTGCTAAATGTCGCTTGTGGCATTTATGGAATCATGTTAAAATGCAATTATAACGGTAGCACAAGAAGAAACTAATTTTAAACCCAGCAAACCGACTCAGTAATGTCAAGTACACATTAAAGTTTGCAAACATTCGCCAGCATTAGCTACTAGTCGAGCAAAGATTGATGATTTATTGCTTATGAATTCAATTTTCCATTTGTAAGAACATAAACGTCTTGTTGCAAACCATACATAGTCTCGCTTTAAACATCTGTGACCCTTGAAAAAAAGGTAGAGTCCAAATGCTGCATAATACCACATTCCACCACTGTTTTTACAGTAGAATAAGAGGCGTTGTCACTGAGGTTTCTGGACCACTCCTTCTGAATGTCCAGGTTATTTGATGACAAAGTTGAACATGAGCAAGTTTCACATTAAGTCTCCTCCGTACAGGTAACTTTACCTTCTTAGGTTTCTTCTTAGTGCAGTCGGCAAATGAAACAAGATGACATCTTTCTGATGAGGGATCATTAGTTGGTAGATCAGTGCTACGAGGGTGAAAACTGCTGCTCTAGAAGTCCTGTCTGATGTTCTCCTTGTTCTCGTCCCCCTGCTGTTGTCTCAGCTGAGTTACTTCGTTCTCCAGCTGGACAATGGCCCGCTCGATCTCAAAGTTCTTACTGACCAGAGACACCCAGCTGTTGAGGGACAGAAACAGATGTTACGACAGAGGACAATCTAACGTACATATTCCCATGCATATCAAATCTTCAAACAACATACTTTGACTCCAGTTCTCGCAGTTTGGCTCCTCCCGCTAACTGATCATTCTTACGCTGCCAGTTTAAATCTTGAATTTGCTTCCTGTGTGGCAGAATAATTTAATTGGTTAACATGTATAAAAAAAAATTTAAAAAAAAAGTGCTTAATGACACTTTTAATACAGTGCAAATGTTCCAATGATGGGTCACCTGAATTTCTGAAGTTCCTTCTGAGCGGTCTCAATCATGAAGGCCAAGTTACTGAAGGAAGTTAATGATTTAATGATTAGCAGTCTTTACACACAATGTGTTAATCTCTGTGAGAAACGGGTGCAATCACATACTTGTTGTAGACTTTCCATGCGTTGGTTCCATACTGCAACATGAGCTCCAGGTTGTCAATGCGGACTGCCTGGTGCTCTAGCTGGGCCATTGAGTTGTTCACACACTCCTGCCACGCTGTGATGTCATTCTTCTGTCCTGATGAGGGTGCAGGCAGCTCATATCTCCACAGGAAAAAAAAAAGTCAGATTAAATGAACAACATTTGGGGCCACCAAGCAAAAATTATGAAAAAGTATTATTTTATTTAAAAAAGCACACATGCTATTATTTTAAACGATTAAATGGAGTAACAACTGAAACTAACAATTGTTGGCATTTTCAGTTTTTGTATTCATCAATTCTATACAATGTCATATACACAAAATAACACGTTTAAAGTTTGGGGTGTTAAAAATGAGCACTGACAGGAATGACCTCCACACTGAAAGTGATGATTCAGTATTTGAGCAATATAAAAACAGTACAGAGGTGAAACATTTGGTGGATTAATCAAGTAGTTTTTTTTTTTAGGACAATTCACATTAATCAACATTTCTGTGAATGCGCCAGCGTTAGCCAGTCGGCTAAGAATGCATGTCTTTATGGTGGGAGGAAAGCGGAGCACCCGGAGGAAACCCACACAAACACGGGGAGAACATGAAAACTCCACACAGAAAGACCCTGCCAGGGGATCGAACCTCGCCATGACCGGGGATCTGCGGTGCCTACTTGCTGTGAGGCAGCAGTGCTAACCACTGTGCCGCCAATCACCACAGTTATATATTTTTTTTTAACTACTAATTGATAATCTGTTAATACTTGTTGCTTGAAATAAGAGCAAAAAAAAAAAAAAAAAAAATAACATTTAAAAACATGTACAGGTTCCATCTTCTCACATTTTGGACTGTTGGTTTGAGGATGTCGCAATGGGCACTCTGGGAACTTGTGATACCTTAAGCCTGTTTTATGGTTCTGCGGAGGCTCCACACAGAGCTTTCGCTGTAGCCTACGTAACTGGCCTGATGTTTATACGTGTGTGCGTTGAGCCGGCATGTGTGTGAGCGAGGGAGAAGTGAGAGAGTGACAGTGATTAGCTTCGGAGCAAGTACCGACTCTAGAGTCATAGTGAGAGAAACCAAGTGTCTCCCCTGTGCTTTCTGACCACGATGGGAAATCTTTAGCAGGGAAGGTTAACCCTCTCCTTGATTTCATGTTGTTTATGGAAAAGGAGAACCAGGAAATGAGTCGGGGGAAATGCAACGCTCCCAAGCCACGGCCAAGCGACGTGTAGTTACGTTTTTCGAGAGGTGCACGTCAGGCTACGGCGTAGGGTCCAGTGTAGAGGCAGAGGGGTCTGCGCAGGTACGCCATTGATTCAACGCAGAAGCATAAAATGGCCTTAAACTCTTTTGCTATTTGCTGACATTCTTAACCAAATGATAACTCGAGGAAATAATTAGTGAAATTTTCGATAATGAAAATAATCAGTTGCAGCTTTAATTTAGTTTATTAGTGTGATGTTACAAGACTTCTGGGTGTCCAAGACTTTGAAAGTCATTTAACACACCCTGCTGTTTGCAAATATTGAGTGGCATATTCTGTAACTTCTTGGCCTGCTTACATGAACTGAATTCAGTGGTTCGTTATAGGATTAAATTTACTTTTCAAACAGTAGTTTGACTTCAAGGCATTCCTAAAGTGAATAACCTAGAATAGAAAATATACATCACTGACACTACTGCAGTACTTCACTCAGTAATGTATTTTATTGATATGCATGTTTAACTCTTTCTCTGAGGCAAATGAGGAAAAGGCACAACTTTCTGCTAAACTTTCATCGGCACGTTGGATGCAGCAGTATTTTTGCAAGACTCTTTGTGTATGTATTTGGTTCCCATAGAGACATGAGGCCGTTGATTCCGCTGTTCTGCTGCTCAGAGTGTAAATACCGGCTCCAGCTGCAGTGTGTAGAGTTTACCTCTTCATGCTCAGGAGATCCATGGGCTGTCGAGCCGCCAGACGCTCAAATTCATTCCTCATAATTTCTGTCTAATGGGTGAGAAATCAAAAAAGAAATACTGTCATTTCGGTCACACTGGCTGAAGCTTGAAGAAGGTTTCAAAGGTCTGGGGAGTTTGTCACCTCAAAAGTAGAGAAGTCAGGTGTGGGCAAGTAGCTCAGGTAGTTTTTGGTAGGTCGGTATCTTCTGGTCTCCTCCTCCACCAACGCTGCGGCCTAGAGGACAAAGGATAATTTGCTTTTTTGCACAGGGAAAGCACTGCAGCTACCAAGAAATTAACTTTTATCACGTTTTACTATGGTTGGATATCCACCAGGACAATTAAAACACCAACAACTTTTTTGTTTGACTGTTTTCCCATACATCTTTTGGCAGAGTGGAAACACATTTGAAACAGCAAACAGACCCAACACAGGCAATAATGTGAGGAGGCCTGGGAGTGTCTGCATTGAAGGCGCACTTATCAGTGTCCTGTCTTCTTTAAATAGAAAAAGAAGATTTAAAAAAAAAAAAAAAAGGGAGTTCAGAATTTCCGAGACACATTAGGCGACATTTATTTGGCGGACCCAAAGCGATTTATTTAATTTTCCGAACGGGAATTGGTTTCCAGACTGTAACAGGCTAAAGTTACGCTAACGTTACGCTCCTTACCCCAGGAAGTTGGGGTAATGGCTAAATAATTCACTAAACAAATGCTAAACATTAACGTTAGTATAGCTACCTGTGGTCAACTAAATAATGTAACGTTAGTTTATAACTGCCAAGTGTCATAGATATTAATACGTATATATACACCAAGTGTTACATTCAAATGTTTCTAATATTTAACAGTGTGCCTTGTTCATTTAGGCACGGTTAGCTAACATGCTGCGGTTAGCAATTTCCCTGTTTACTCACCGCTTCTCTGACACCTGCTGCATCGTAACCTTGGTCAAAATATGGCAAAGCATCGACGAACACTTCACCAGCTACTGAAGCCGTTCCGGCCATTTTTAATCAGTCTATATTGTTGAGTTTGTTTGCTTTGTGCCCCTCTTAGCTAAAAAAAACAATAACCTCTCCAGCTAACAAGAAACACGTTTTACCGGTCGCGACTTTCACAATAAAATCCTTAACTAACAGGGCCGTGAGTTTTTGTTTGTGACATCTAGTGGAGTGGAATGTAACTGCTGCTCGATGAAGCCAAGCCAGCAAAACGTTTAAACGTCAGTTCATTTGATTTTACATCTACAGTATTGTATATCAGCACCTTCATAATGTTTCTCTGGATCCAGCTCCACAAGGATGGGAAGGGTGGTTATCCAGCAAACACACATAGCCTACATATTACCTAACCTATACTTACAGCTGCTTGAAGAGAAAACTGACCTGCCTATTTTATTTGTGAAGTGGATGGATATATTTTTAATACACTCAACTGTGTTTGACAGGTCTTTTTGATTTGGACTGCTAACAGCATCAGTCCCAATGGCAGTGAAATCTATACACTTTTAGACAGTGGAAATGATCCCTCTAGATTAAAATGGTCCCAAAACAAACAAACATCGTACAACTATCTGCCAGTTAATTTCACAAGAATGCGCCTATACCGGTAAGCGTCATTTCCTTGTCTCTCATCAAACATCCTATTCATGCATTCTTTCATAAGCACACACATGCACTAAAACTACACTGTAGACAGTCCATTCTTTGTAAGGCAACTATCAAAGACGCATACAAAAGTGGAAACAACCCTTTGACATTTTGTCAAGGTGTCCAGCCTGTAGGCTCCCTTTCTTAACAAGTCAGCTTTCCTTTATAGCTTAGCTTCATGCTTTTTTGACCCTATACTTTGAAGTACATTTTTTAATGCATAATTCCTTAAATAACTATACTATAATACTGAAATTAATTTAGTGATGGATTCTAATCATTTGAAATGTATGCTAGCATGTAAGTGTTTTTTCAGTTACAATGTTGTTGTAGACTTTTTAGGGTATTTGGCTGAAAAAATATTTTAAAGGTGGTACAATATTGAAAAAAGTTTGAGATCCACTGCTATACAACATAATATTACCACTACACTTTACAACTATTACAGTACACTAACTGTGATAATATTAGACAAAGTTTACTACACTGATATCAATATCATGATACCAATACACTGAAAAAAACATTTTATGAAAACATTTTTTGATGAATAAATTGTATGTACAAACAGATCAATTTAGATTGTTCTGGATTCTGTTTGTTAAGCCTTTCGCCATTGTATAGCTGTTGTTACACTTTTTAAAATTCAATTCAATTTTATTTATAGTATCAAATCATCTAGACTACACTCTATAATCTAGAGAGACCCAACAATTCCCCCAAGAGCAATACCAAGGAAAAACAAAAACCTCAACCAGAACCTGGTTCTAGGTGGCTGGCCAGCCTCGACCTGTTGAAAGAGAAAGAGAGAGGAAGAGCAAACACTTTTGTACAAGTATACAATATGTACAGTAATGACTAAAAATCTGAGTTGTGCATAAATTATCAATTTTAGATCATTAATACAGTTAATACATATTGTGTGTTTGATTGTTGCAGCAGGACAGAAATAAATACATATGAGTATATAAAGTATTAAAACAGAGACAAAAAATAAGACATACATAAACTAAAATAAGAATAGAAAAAAATAGAATTACTGCTTTGCGGTTGCATGCCTCTGCAAACTAGTGCAGTTGTTGCAGTTTACATCCATGTCTGTCCAGACTTACATGATATATGTAGCGAATGAATTTAACAAAATGTTCATCCTTGAATCCAAGTGGATGAATTTGAAAAAAAAGATTCCCTTAAGGCGTTCCTGAGATATCACAGACATAAGGTCACAGTGACCTTGACCTTTGACCTCCAAAATCGAATCACTTCATCCTCAAGTTCAAGTGGGCGTTTGTACCAAATTTGAAGACCTTCCCTTCAGGGGTTCTTGATATATTGCGTTCACAAGGATGGGATGGATGGACAACCCAAAAACATAATGCTTCTGGCCACAGCTGTCACCAGCACAAAGGCACAACAATAGAAGCTCTACGAGAGCATTTTGAGACAAAATTACATGGTAAAGTGACAGAGGTGCTGAAACAAAATTTAGAGCCTTTGTACCTGCTGCCATTAGACTATACATCAGCACGCACACACACACACACACACACACACACACACACACACACACACACACACACACACACACACACACACACACACACACACACACACACACACACACACACACAGTTTACATATATAATAGACTCGCTGCTATTTATTTATCATACGTGTCACTTTAACTCTTGTATGTTTGTTTTTTTTACTTCTATTCCTATACTAGTTGTGTACACTTCTTATATTATATTGTATTTATTCTTATTTTACTTTTACTTCTCTATTTATCTTAACTCATGTGTCTTGTGCTGCTGCAATACCTGGGGCCTGTTTCACAAAAGCAGAATATATAAATCTAGGATAACTGATAAACTGAGGCTTGACCTAGTCTAATCTGTGCATCCTGGATTGGTGCGTTTCACGAAGGCCAAGCCAGGCTGAGGAGGAGCGACTAGGTCGAGCCAGGATGAAGTAATTCAGATAGATGCGCGTCCACGGCTTTCCTCAAAAGACCGCGAGGTCGATCACAGATTTACTGATGCCAAAATGGAGAATACGCATTGTTCATACTTTATACAGAGTGAGCAGCAGCTTCTTGTGGAAGTATGACAACGTGAAACACATTATTTGTATAAAAGAAAAGAAACACGGCCGCTGTAATGAAACAGCGAGAGAAAGCGTAGCAGACGATCACGGACCGACTGAATGCGTAAGTAGCCTAAAAATATACATTAACTGACCACTGCTCTGAACTGAAACAGTCATAATCATTCCATTCAAGGATTAGACTACTAATCATTTGCACAAATTAACAGTTGTACTCTTTGCCTTAAAAGTAAGCAGAAGATAATGTTAGTCAGGAAATTTACCATGAAGATCAATTTTCTACAACGCTAGAGTATGAATGCTAAATATCTCTTTCACTCTGTTTCTCCCTCTCTCTCATGGGCTAAAATATAAATTTCCTAAGTCATATTAAGTTCCACTGCTCGCTTTTAATGCAAAGTGTACAACTGTTCGTTTTTGCAAATGACAGTGACTCATTGAATGGTTTCAGTTAAGAGCAGTAGTTCATAAATGTATATTTTTAGACTATCATTCAGTCTGTCCGCTATTATCTGCCATGCTTTTTCTCGCGTTTTTTTATTTTAAATTTTTTTTATAGAGGACGAGTTTCCTTCTCTACATATTATATGCCTTGCTTCCTTGTGGACATAGAAAATAAACACACTGAAGAAATTGGACTCTCAAATCTAGAAACTATAAAGATAATTAAGTGATAAATTCCATGCACACTGTAAACATGAATGGAACAGAGTATATTCATCAGTTATTCCCCCCCCCCCAGCAAAACATAAGGTCAAAAACCATTGGGGTGTCCTCTCCCTGTTGTTACATGAATGTACAGTAGCCTACATCACTAGATAGTTACTGGTCCAATAAACTGGGACTATAATTTGGGAGGATTGTACAATTAGGATATGTTCTTTAAATTGTACAATCCTCCCAAATTATAGTCCCAGTTTACTGGACAACACAATTTGTGTGCTAAGAATGCCAAATACAATGCACATGGAAGCGGAACAAACATGATCCTTATTGTTAAAGAATGAAAAAAAATGAATCAACTAAAATAATTCAAGGTACATTGGTCAACTATAGAAATGTACAGCATTGTATGTATTGCCCTTAGTAACAGACTTCATTTAAAACACATTTGAAATTGTATCAGCCTTTTCTAATTATCTCAACAACTGCCATAATATATTCATCAAACTTCTAACAACAATATGAACAGCAGTCTTCATACAGCAATATAACAGTAACAATGACAATGATAATTATTAAAAAAAATTATGGTCACAACTTTAAATAATAACAGTACTTAAATGAACAGCAATATGCACCTGTTGTATTTTAATCCAGGCTGATAAGAATAGGGTAAAACCACTGCTGGGTGATCAGAAAAGGCTCCAGGATTAAATAAATCCTGGCTGTTAGCCTGGTCGGGAGCAGGCTAGCTGCACAGAATAAATCTCCATGGTGATTTATGTGCCTCCGCTTTCGTGAAACCGAGTCAAGGCTAAATTCATCCAGGATAACGGGGAAATCCTGGCTTATCCTTATCTTGGTTTTGTGAAACAGGCCCCAGGATTAGCCTACCCATATCTATATATAAATACTGTATAGAGATATACAGATAGATATCAAAGATAGATAGATAGATAGATAGGCTGTGTTTTCTCCTCTAACTGGGGGCGCATTTTGAAGTAAACAAACAGAAAAACTCGGGTCTTGGTCAGCGTCATGACGTAATCCTACGTACTACTGACTCGAAAAGTTACGCAGGACGTGCAGCGGTTCAAAGAGGAAGGAAGATGGCGGATAACAAAGGCGAGGAGGATATGGAACCGTCTGCTAATTCGGACTCAGTGCCTTCAACGCAAGATAACGAGCAGCCAGAGACGAAAGTGGAAAATGCAGTAATAGTCATAGAAGCGAATACAAACGGCGGTGAAGAAACAGAGTCTCATGATAACGTTAAGGAGGCACCTACACCCACCAGCGACGGGGGAGACGTCGTCAGCGGCGGGGTTGCTAGTGCGGGAGGGGAAGCCAATGGTAGCGCTAGCAATGCCGTCAGCCCGGCTGGGACCAGCAGCAACAATGCAGAGCCAACAGCAGCTGAAACACTGTCCGCCGGGGATGTTCCAGTTGGCGGACTCACCACTGAAATGTCCCCCCCTCCTACGGCTCCGGCAGCCACGCCGGTACCCACTCCCATTAATTTTTTGGATACGTGCGCAGTGTGTAAACAAAGTCTTCAGACCCGAGACTGTGAACCGAAACTTCTGCCTTGTCTGCACTCTTTTTGTCTAAAATGTATCCCGCAACCAGATAGGCAGATAAGCGTACAGGTGCCTGGACCACACGGACAAACTGACACACACATAGGTGAGTTTTTCCATAAGTAACGTTAGCTAGATGTTGATGTTGGTTAATGTGGCAGTCCTTAAGATTTCAGTTCTGGTAAATTTCAAATGTGTGTTTGAGATTAGCAGTCTGGAGCAAATAAATAGAATGAATATCATTCTAATTTATGGATGTTGATACATGAGAATAACGTTTTCATATTTGTGTGCATAACTTTAGATACGTTTTTGTGTGTAAGTTATACCATGGAGAAACAATTGTACTACAGCATTTTTTTCTAGGAATCCACAGACACCCAGTTCGTAAAACTGCAAATATGTATTGCAATACTTTCATCCTTGGGCCATAGGCTCAATCACCTCACCCAGCGATAGATAGCGACTAAACACACATTTAAGACATCAGAAATGGAAATTTCGAGATTGCTGTCTGTCAAAAGTTAGGGCTTCCACAGTTGAAGTTGTGAAGCAGTGGCCTGTCTGTCTGTGGTTATACTGTATAGCTTCACTCCCATCTTCCCCGGGCGGGAACCTATCATTAGTCCACCCGTCATCACTTCTTACACCATAATATATAGGCCTATGTAAACAGGCGGCAGTGTAACATTAAACTATTTGCAAAATACTTTACGTTATGTTCTATCACAGTGGTCATTGTCTAAAGAAAAGCAATAACATAATTTGACAGATTGACATTGACTCCTGGCCAATTAGTCTCTCTTGGGGATAAGCTATATATTTCCCCTCCCTTCAGATATTTAGATTTTCATAATTACTTTTGATACTTAAGTCTTAATTCAGTAATAACAACTAGATGATATGAACATGAATGGATGCTGATCACTGTATAGTCAAACTGATGATTCACATATTCAGTAACAACTAGTTACAGTGAGACGAGACGTACTGGAGAGAAAAATATTAAATACTTAATGTTAACATGTAAACTAGGGATCCACTTATCCGACCTTTTCTGTTCCGCTAGCCGGGCTTTGGGTATCAGCCGATACCGAGTACCAAACAGATACCAGTCTTTAGTTAATTAGCTCTATGCCTCACTGTGTGGAAGTGACTGAGATAATTTTTTATGTGTAAGGCAACATCAGGCTTGACTGAAGTAGTGGCTTTTCTTTCTTTTTTATTAAAGATTATTTTTGGGGCATTTTAAGGCCTTTATTTTCACAGGACAGATGAAGACATGAAAGGGGAGCGAGAGGGGGAATGACATGCAGCAAAGGGCCGCAGGTCGGAGTCGAACCCGCGGCGTTGAGGAGTAAACCTCTATATGTGTGCCTGCTCTACCAACTGAGCTAACCAGGCCACAAGAAGTGCTTTTCTAACCTTGTAAAATAAAACATAATAAATGCATAGATACATATTTAAAGAATTTTTATATAATAAAGAATTTAATTGATTGTCCCCATTATCACTGATACCTGATCCAGCTGTGTGAGTCGGTCGGTATCAGCCCGATATCAGCATTGGATAGGTGCATCCCTAATGTTAACGGCATATTATTTAAGCAGTATCACACTTGAGGTTGTGCTGTTGGACTGAATATCAACACGGCTGTGATTCGGTTGTAGGTACGAGGCATATTCAGTGCATAACAGTAAGTAGGGCTGGGTATCGTTCAAAAATTTCCGATACAGGTACCGATGCCAATACCGTGACTGTGATACCGGTTCCTGAACGATACTTTTTTCGATACCAGTTTCATAAAATCCATTTTAACAAAAAAATTGCAACATTACAGCACAAATCTTTTTATTTATTTTTCAGCTCCTACTACGTGAGCGCCGTCTCTTTATGTGTAACAGTTTTTCCTGGATGTGTCTATGGCATGTAATGTTAGACAGCCAATCACAAGCATCATTAGATCTTGGTAGAAGCATGCTGCATGCTTATTGGCTCACTGACCGTACAGATCCCCCTGGCTGTGCGCCGCTTCTGTTGCGCTGCGCTCCACTTTATTCCTATGGGTGACGTCAAGCGACTTTAACGCGCCCGCAAAGCATCCCGGGAAGGCGGTGCTGCATTTGAAAAAATGCTGCACGTCAAAAAAGCTGGCCGATGCCCATCTTTATGCAAATGAATCCGTTGAATGCGACGCGACTATCCAATAGAAGTAGACGAAAATCTTTCAAACTGACCTTTGTCGATCTGAAATGAAGACAGATTCAGCAACTGTATGACCTATTTATTGCTTAAAATGTTTTCAGAACCACGTTTCGGTGAACTATTTTCGTAAAATACTAGATCGTATTCCGAACTGGCTGCCATTACTGTCATTTTGAAATTTGGGAGTAGCCAGACCCACGTGACGCGTTCGTCCAATCAGCTGCCGGTCAAGGGCATGGAGCATCAACCATGGATGTATTACGTTGCGACACCACGCTTCAGTTGTGTTGCCAAAGTGGATCTGTACCGTGACGCTGATAAGATTTTTTTTCTTTGGTATTGAATGACGTGGCATTTTTTGATACTCGATACTCAGGAGGCAATTCGGTCAGTGCCTAGAAAGTATTGAATTTGGTACCCAGCCTTAGAAATGAGAGACAACAGATTATGATTTGTTTGTTTATTAATCATTTATTTGACTCCTACAACACATCTAGACTGGGATTAGACTGTTGCCAAGCAACACATAAACATTTTCCTGTACACTAGCTTGCTACTTTGTGTAAATTAGATCTCCATGTCACCGCAGGCTAGCTACTTTGTGTCAAGTGATCTGTATTACCTCTTTCATACCAATGACCAGGGTCGAACCAGGGTTATGAGACCCATGTTAGACCCTTCTTTTGTCAATTCAAACCAAGCCAGTCAACACAGGTTAATCCCTGGTCATGACAATTCAGATACGACCTGGATCACAACCCGGGGGCGATGCCATGCTGGAAATGGGTGGGAGGTTTACATGTCGTAGCCTATTCAGGGGACAGCTAATGTTGTCGCGTACTCCTGTCCAGCTGTACACCACCAGAACTAGTGCTTTGTACTTGAAATCCTCATTGTGCAGTAGGCTCTTCTAGTTTAAACTGCAGGCAGCAGAGACGTTGCGAGCTCAGGTGAGCAAAGAGAGAGAGAGAGAGAAAGCAGAATGGTGCTGTGAACGAAATAAATAAAACGGTATTTTCTGATTGTTTTACAGCGGTTCCGTTTTAAAGCACAAATAAATAACCATCAAACACTCAACAGATGATTTTGTAGAGACAGATACTTAATTTCATTCTCATCTGCATTTCATTCTTCACAGGTGCAGCAGTAAACAAGGAAGTCAGCTTCTCTAGTTTCGATTTATACACATTTTAGAACAAGGGGAGAACTTTTCTCTTGGTTTGATTACATTAAAAGTAAAGTTAGGTAAAGTAAAGCTGTCGGCTTCCCGACTCATTTTAAAAATACAGAGAGGTTCGCGTAAGCCCGTTTTACAGTGGTTATGTTTTAAAGCACAGTGAGCAAAAGCTGCCATCGCACCGCTTGTTTAAAGGCTGCGGCAACCTTTGACAATTGGGTCACGACTGTGCACCCAACCAACCATCCAACCAATTACATAATTTGTCCTGACCTGGTTGTTAGCAACTCTCTTCTTGTGCAATTCACATTGAAATCTACCTGCCTCCAAACCATGTCTGACGGAGTCGGTCAACCCTTTCAAACACAAAGTCAACCCTGGTTGAGCCCTCGGTATGAAAGGGACCAGTGAAATAAGACTCTGTTAACTGTCTGCTTGGTGGCATGTGTGATTCTGACGAGTTAACAGCTTGATCAGACAGCTGTTGCTTGCTCTATCGTATCCTGCTCTCCAGACTGTATTCAGCTTGGTCTTCTTAACAAACTAAACGTCAGTATTTATATATTGTTAGCGTTAGCTTCATTTTTGAGCCGAGTGCTGGACCCGGCAGCTCATGATACCACAGTCATATGAGCAGACCTGGAGGTTTGCACTGAAGTGTCCAGGCTTCTGTCCTTCCCTTATCCTCTTCTCACGACCATCTATAATTTAACCTAAATGTGGAAATGGCAATATGTTCATCTTTGCGGTGCAAAGTCTGTTACAATTTAAGATAGAGGCTAACTACCCTTAATGTAATGTAGTTTTCAGAACACTTGTAATGCGGAGTGATACATGTATAGTTAAAAGTCCCAGTTATGTTATACTGTATATCAACACTCAAGGAATGCCTCTTGTCCAACCATCTAGGATGGTTGATGTCATGGACAATGGTGAAGGCATGGCTTCATTAAGGTCTGTGATGTTGGGTGTAAGGGAGTGAATTATTTTGGAGGCGACGTGTGATCTTGATGAGTTTGATTTAGTTAGAAATGGTGAGCATGTTGTAGAAACAGAGGCAACAGTACAGCAGAATGGGTTGGATAATGCTTTTGTAAAGCAACAGGAGGTGTGGGGAAACAGAAAGTAATCAGAGTTTACAGATGACATGATGTAATCTTCGCTAAGATTTTTTATGAATATCTGTGACCTGTTGATCAAAACTGACGTTGTCTAAAGTGAGTCCAAGGCATTTGAATTTGTTGAGCTGATGGAGATGGGACGCAGTCCAGTGTTTGGTGCGTTAAAGACAAGTTCTTTTGTTTTCTCTATGTTCAGATGGAGGTAGTTGTCACTGCACCACTGTGTGAAATAAGAAATTGAGTGTTGATCGGCTATAATGCAGTTGTCACTGAGTAGACTAGAGCTGGGCGATATGGAGAAAATCAAATATTATATTTTTGACCAAATACATCGATGTCGATATTGTAGGGTTGACTATTGGTGCTTTCACAAAATATTTACACAATGAGATTTGTGATAATGTATCATCAGTACCGTGGATATAATGACTAAGTGGATAAAGGCAAACAATAGAACAGCTAGAACAGTCTGGTAAGTTCCGAAAGTTACATCACTTTACTGTAATGCAGCCTTTAAAACCAGTAAAAGACAACATCACAATATTACGATATCCACAATTTAAGACGATATCTAGTCTCATCTATCGATGTTGATATAATATAGATATATATCGCCTAGAGATGCACCGATTGACCGGCTGGTGACCGGAATTGGCCAATTTTCACGTGATCGGCCATGACCGGCGACCGGCCGGTCAGTCTGACATATGCCAATTTTATGCCGGTCAAATGCTGTAAATAAATAACACTGTAAAGGCTAACATACACAATGCATAGGAATTATATATAGGCTATCAAATAATAACAATAAATCCACTATTAATTAAATTCTTAATGCAGTGTAACTACTGTAGCATGTAAATAATGCACATAAAATACAAACGTGAGCAAGGGCGTTCAACAATCGCCATTATATCAAATCAACAGCCACGTGCAACCTAGCTAGCAGGTGAAGAACACAAACAACGAAATCACCAGCTAACAATGAACTGACAACATAAGTTATACGACTTACAGTTCTCAAGGACGCACACACACGGTTTCCACTGGCTAGTTATCCCTCGGACAGCGAGTCTGAACAGCTAAATGTATCAATTTTTTTGTTGGATATTGGATGTGAAAAGAAGGAAATGGTTCTTCCATGCACTTTAGATATGTGTGAATTTCCCACACCAGGAGTAATTTATATAGTTCTATTTTATAGCGATCGATTATCTGTTCAAAAAATGTTCTATGCAAAACGTAAAATGATCTATTAAAGAAAAGATAGAAAATAATGTGTGTGTGCTGTAAAGTGGTTAGAAAAAATGAAATCGGAATCGGCTAAAATCGGTATCGGCAGGTCAAACTCAATGAAAAATCGGAATCGGCCTAGAAAATTGTAATTGGTGCATCTCTAATATTGCCCAGTCCTACAGTAGACCTGGTATGGGAGTGTTATCTGAATATGCATAGAATGTGGTGATAGGTGAGGGACTGATGCAGTAGTTTGTGTACAGGGTTTAGAGAAAGGGACTGAGAATCAAGCCCTGAGGGGCTCCGGTGTTAGTGATGATGGCTGGTGACAGTTCCAAAACCTGCTATCTTTCCAAAATGGCAGTGGTAACTAACAGCATCATTCATAGTTTTTCAGGGACAACCTTCATATAATATATCCATGGGGATAGCTGGCTAGTCCCTTAGCTAGCTTGCTTGTTCCACCATGTTTTAACGCTACAGTGGTTTTAGTAAATGAGCCAAACAGCTGACTGGTGAACAGCGGCAGTGCTGACTCCAGAGACGGATAAGCTAGCTAGCTAACTAGCCAGCCCTAACGTTAGCTTATCCATCTTCGGAGGAGCTGCCCACAGCTCTCCTCAGGGCAAAGTAGTCTGCCAGTGCTGGGGAGACCGCGGGGTGAGCTAGGTATAGATAACAGATGGGAGCACTGGCAGTCTACACAAAATAACTGTCATATTTCAAGTTCAACGAGGGGACTCTCACAAGTGTCTCATGGTGACATCTCAAATTACTTTTATTCTCCAGTTTGTAGCTTTTTGTGCAGAGTTTTACCTCCCCACAGTACCTGCCAGCCATCTAAAATTGTATTAGTCTCAGTCTCAGTAGAGAGTTTCAATATCACATGGTCTAAATGCTGTTTTCAGAAAATTACATTAGTTTTGCTTACAGGAGAAATTCAGTACCACATAGTCTGAATTGTATTTATACAACTACCTGTCACTGCAAAGGATTGCTTCTGGCTTAAAACTGGAATATATTATTTTTTTATTTTTTATTTTTTAATTGCCTTTAGTAAATAATGTGGTTAATGTTATCTCACTCAGCACTACAATTTGAAATTGTTGTTGGGAAATGTTTTTACTTTTTAAGTTTAAGTCTTTGGTGGTCAGTTGCTGCAAGACAGCAGTCATACTCTGCCTGGAGTTTTGGAAGGTGGGGTCTCTCAATAAACATAATAGTGAACTAAACAGCATCTGGCCCAGTCTCTCCACACTATATCCCTCAGTTTCCGAAAGCTGTAACATCTCAACATCAATTATTAATTGGCCACTTCCACTGTAGCAGTTAAATTCTACAAACAAGTTTGTTAGTAACTAGATTTACAGCACTGATTAACATGACTTCACATAAAGGATTACAAATTGTGTCATCCTGCCCCCAGTCAAAACACAGCCAGGCTACTAACCCGGTGTTTCACCTGGTCAGAGAAAAGCTGGGACAATGATAAGTTATAAGATAATATTTTACTCATAATCAGTTAAAGTGCATATTTATTTGTTAATTAATAGACATAAAATTAGGAAAAATGCCAGGTGATAATGCTGAATTCAGAAACCACTTCACTGCTTCCTACTTGGACTGACTAATTCATTCATGAATTCATCCTTATTTTCCACTTCTCTTTTGTGATGTCTGCTGTAATAGATGGTGGCAGCTTGTAATTTGACATGTTTAGCTTCCTACTAATCTAGGCCTTGGAATATCTATATAAGTACCTGTCAGGTGTGTCTGAAGAACGCTTTATCTGATGCCCCAAGTTAAATGTGCGTTACCCTGTACAATACTAAATAGTCTTTTTTTCCCTCATAGCAGTACACATTACATAAAATCTAAATAAAGTGTGGCAGTGTTCATCAAATCTACTTTGTGGTTTCCATATTGTTGTGATTAAATAAAGTGAACACTGACACCAAGCACAATTGAAATGTGATGATATCTTGTCACTTACAACATACAATATAAGTAATGTCACCTGAGATTTTTTTCCCTTTCCTGTATTCCAGGGAGATTTGGTATTATCTTGATCCCAGTGTAAGTTGGTAGCAGCTCGCTCCAGTCTTTCACTTGTACTGGTGTATCCAGCACATGCATTAAGACTGGGTTAATATTTGGGAAGGCAATAGCCTGATGTAGTTAACCTAACCTGTTATTGTTTGGGTGCATTGAGGGCTGTACTTTTGATGAATGTACGGGGAAACAACATTAATCCTGTTTTAAAATAAGGTTGTGTGTGTGTGTGTGTGTGTGTGTGTGTGTGTGTGTGTGTGTGTGTGTGTGTGTGTGTGTGTGTGTGTGTGTGTGTGTGTGTGTGTGGGTGGGGGGGGGTGGGGTCATCAACACAATCCCCATCCAGCTGCTTTTACAACCAATCACTCAGAGACCCATGCAGCTGGAGCTTACACAAACCGGCTGTGTGCTGCTCAAGCCAGTGTAGACCAGCTCAAACCGGCTTCAACCGGTTTTTAACTCAGCTGGTGGGTGAGGGGAGAATTTATGGATTTATGAGGTGGAGGAGGGGTGACAAAATATGCTGACACATTTTAAAACATTTATGTGAAATTTAATATTTTGCGTTATATTAGACTTCAGAAAATAAGTGGCAAAGTTAATGAGCTGAACTAATTATTTGTTGGTGTATGATTATAGCAGTTATTCAACTAATTACATTTACAAAGCCATCTAAAGTGATTAAGAGAAACCGTTCTCGTTTGCCCATGTGATTTAATATTCTAATAAAAATGCCAAGGATGGTGAGATTGAATCTTCTGGATACGAGCGCTAAATCAATTAGCCACCGTAAATAGGCAGTGGGTGTCCCACAGTGGCAAGAATTTTTTAATAACAACAGGAATTTACCTAAAGGAAATTATGGAAATAAGCAGAAAGTATGCTGAAGGCTTCTTATTAATCCTCTTTTGTTTAGAGCAGGACTATTCTTAGCCAAGAGTTAAGGGGGCTTCATAAGAAGTCAAATAATAACTTTTAAATGGGCTTGCCCTTTATGGTCACTGCGTCTTTGGCTTTATTTCCATTTTTTCTTCAGATCAGTCGTCAATGAAATATCACTCACTAAGCATTGAATGTGTAGCCCAGTATTTGAACTTTGATCTCATTTGCCTTGGTCCCCCCTCATTTTCTGTCTCTTTTCTATCTTCAGTAAATGTTATGCGGTGTTCAGTGTGCCACCAGGACTACAAACAGAGTGACATTATTGACAACTACTTTGTCAAAGATACCACAGAGGCCACCAGCACGTCTGATGAAAAGGCTGCACAGGTATGTCAAAATGGTTGGCTTTGTGTGTATGTTTAGTACATAATTAGTGCATTTGCATCAGTGCTTTGCATTTTAGGCTTTCCTCCGCTGTGTATGGGTCTTGGCATAACCTTGGGATTCTGATATCTTATTATTACTGTTTATTTTGAAGAGATGTTCACCCTGTTCCACAGGTTTGTCTGGGATTTTACTCAAGTAAGATATAAGAAGCTTGTTTTTTTTGTTTGATTGCACTGGCTTTTAGTGCCACCAATAAAACCACACGATGCAGCTCTTGATCCATTGCTCTGACACAAAATGTGCAGTGTTCATTAATGCTCTAAATTTAAATGAACCAACTGATTTTAGAGAACCTATGACCATTTATTTAGTGTCACCATCAGACCACACTTTTCAAAAAGATTGTAACTCCTGACCACTTAGTTGTTAAACTAAAAAGTAATAATCGTTCAAAAAGTGCAGTGTTGCCCGTGAAGACACAGCTTTAACAATATTAGATCTCAGTGGGCTGCCTGCACGCCATGGAGTGCTATTGGGTTTAAGTATTGCAATAAAAATGTGTGTAGTGTGTCAACACTCAACGTAGTAGTAGTAGTAGTTTAGTAGTAGTAGTTTATTTTGAACATGTAAAAAAAAAAAAAAATTATATATATAATTAACATGACAGCTTAATAAGGTCATGTACTTCTCAGCATAATCTTCCAAAATTATTGTAAGTAATTCAAATTAGAAATTCCCATGTTCAAAAAGGAGTAGGAAGAAGTTCATAACAAATTTTTCAGGTCCTACCCCCATTCTCTATTTTTATCCTTTAGTTAAATACAAAACAATTTGATGCTTCTCATATACATACATCTTTACATACACCGTAAATCTACCTACCGACCTAACGTAAACCGGTAGTTTAGGCTTTAAGGCCAGACACGGCAGGAAAAAAACATCGTCTTTCATGCCCTGGTCAATTTTGCGATTTTGAGTCAATTTGCTTCCATAACAGGTCTTTTTTCAGACTAGTGGAAAGAAAATAACCAAAAGGATTTGATTAGATATTGTGTCTGTAAATTGTGGATTCCAATAAAAATATGTAGACATTTTCCAATACAAACTTGAACTCTCCACTTGAGTAGCACTTGCATACACCAAACTTTCCAGTTTAATTCATATCTATATTCTGAAAGGTTTTACAGAGGAGTTTGTTCATATTTAATTCATAGCCTGATTTATAGAATATTGTATTTCATTTTTTATGGCTGTTAGATAATGCCTCATTTGCATATTTAAACATGCAATTTCAAAAAACTTACAAAATATAAAATATAATTGTCTTAATGTCAGTAATCAACTGAGGAAGTTGCATGGGGATATCTATTAGTTAAATTATTATTTTTTTTTTTCCAGAATGGGTTCTCTACACAATAGGTACTATCACTGAACTTATAGTGTTAGTAAGTTAGCATTTTGACATCAGACATTTTTCTTTAGCCTCAAAAGGTTTTACATTGTCCCAAAGCATGTGTTATTAAAGTACTGTGTTCATATCAAGCAACAATATTTGATGATCTGAGCATGCATTTGTAGGCACTGTATCATTCAGCACAGTAGGGATTCTGGAAAGACTTTGAGCCCAGTTATTTTATATGCTTATTCGTGTGATCTTCTCAAGGTGTGCACAAGCTGCGAGGACAACGCAGGAACCATAGGCTTTTGTGTGGAGTGCGGAGAATGGCTGTGTAAGACCTGCGTGGAGGCCCACCAAAGGGTCAAAATTACCAAGGACCACAAGATCCACACAAAGGAGGATGCTGACGCTGCCTCTGGTAAGATGGCTGACCCTCACCGTGAAAGGCTGACCAATGTTTATCGAAGCTAAAAACTGCAAAAGCCTAAATAATACCGACCCCAGTTGCAGCACAGTGAATGTGGTGGTGCTGATAGGCTGTTGCCATAGTAACAGTGCTGCAGAGTCTGGCTGCTTAGATGGTACCTCTAGCTGGGGGACCATACACCCTGAAGCTCTAGCCAGAGTTTTCTGAGACCTTTTGTGTCTGTTTATAAACCTTAACTGTCTTTTTTGCTTTCTATTTTTGTCTTTCTTTTGTTCTGTCTTTCCTTCACTGGTTTTTATGACTAAGTTGCCTCTCAATTGATTTCTGTCTCTCCAATTAAGCATCAGTGGTGTCTTTTCTCCTGTGTGTCTATAGAGTCTGTTGGTACGCCCGGACAGAGGCCTGTTTTCTGTCCCATCCACAAGCAGGAGCCACTGAAGCTTTTCTGTGAGACCTGTGACACTTTGACCTGTAGGGACTGTCAGCTGCTGGAGCACAAGGAGCACAGGTCCACACATCTAACACTTTCCACACATCTATTTTATTACTTATGAACTGTCGTTCTCCTGTCTATAAGCTCCTTTAACTGGTATGGTACCAGTGTTTTTGAACTGCTGGCAAAATTTGTAGTTGATTGCCTACACTTTTCATTCATTTCAGTACATTATGAAAATCAGTTGCAGAGAGACCAAATGCACACCAAATATTAGGCCAATCTGGCCATCATGTTTCAAGATGTGTTGGTTATAAACACAAAGCAGTCCCATTAGTCACCTCCTTGGTAGAGGTAAAAGAAGGACAACAATGGCCCATCAATGTAGTCCTGTCATTCACGTTTATTTGTGTAGCTCATTATCAATGCATGTCTCAATGGGCTTCATAGCCCATATCGATCATAAACTGTGGTGATTGTATAGCTCATCTGTGCTGCCCGGTTGAAGATTGAAAGCATCCATGTTTCGCCAAAAATACAGTTAATACATTTTTATTAAATTGCTTCAAAGTCTTCACTTCATATATTATGAGACTGGACTAACAGACTTGGATGTAAACCACAACTTGACTGGTTGACAGAGGCATACAATTGCAAGGGAGTAATTCCAGTTTCCCTTGAAACCTAATTTATATTTTGACTGTATTTCTTATTTTTAACACAATTAGTAAAATCACAGTCAATCAGTTTATTGAAACTACATTTTCCCCTCTACTCTCAGGTACCAGTTCCTGGAGGAGGCTTTCCAGAACCAGAAAGGCTTAATTGAGTCCAGCGTGGCCAAACTACAGGAAAAGAAGAACTACGTCCATTACTCTGTCTCTCAGGTGCAAAGCAGGTGCGAGTTTTACATCACCCAGCATCCTCTCCAGTGCTGCCTATTGACATAGTTACTGCATGTCAGTACCCATGGCAATCGGCTGAAAAATGCAGTCAGCATTTTTATTGGTGTCTAGGGTCTCTAAATGAAGTGTTTTTTCATCCAGGTTAAAAGAGCTGAATGAGACACATAGGAAGGTGGAGCACGAGATCAAAATTGCAGTATTTACGCTTATTAATGAGATCAACAAGAAGGGAAAATCCTTGCTGCAGCAGTTGGAGGTAAGAGAATATTAATTAAATCAATTTGGCTAAGAGCTGCATAAGGTACTGCAAAATCAGTTAGAAAAGATTAGTAATGAATTGTAATGGATTTGAAACAATAGTTTTTGTATGCATTTATGCAAGCTCATTCTGTGATTGTTGACTCTCAAGCCTTGAGTAGGGGTGCATGATATATCGACTCAATATCGTTATTGTGATATTACGTTGCACAATATTATATTGAAAGTGTCGCGATAAGTATGCAATATTTTATTTATTTTGTGGAGCGCTGCGTCCCGTCTGTTAGTTGTGTTTGATTTAGAGCCTGCTTGAAACTCTATAATGATCATGTTTCATTGGCCAGTTACCATACCACTTGCACATGTTAGTACACGTCAGCGCACGGGTCCACTACGTGACAAACCCTATGGAGCGTACCACGTGTGTGCATATTTCGACAGAGTGACAGTGTAAGTGAGGAAATAGATAGACAACAAAACGGAACGAATCAAAAGCGAAAGAAAAGTTCTCTATTTATATATTTTATACTGTACAACCAGTAAAACATGTCCTGTTCTGTAGACATGGTCGTTATTTATTTATTCATGTTGTACCAGTCCAATATGACAGTCAGTTGAAATAAACCTTGTGTTGTAAGAAAACTTGTTTAATTTGTTATGAATCTATTTTAATGCATTTTCCCATAATGTTTGTAATTTTACATATGTTAAAAAATATCGAAATTAATATTGATATCGCAATATTCATAATCGATATCGCAATATTCATAATCGATATCGCAATATCACATTTTGTCAATATCGAGCAACCCTAGCCTTGAGAAACACTTATTTCCATGAAATCCCACCACACAAATTCTCTGTGTATTTTGTGTGTCGGTACTCTAGCCTGTATGTATCTGCCCATACAAATATGATGAGATATCCAACAACACATTTTTTACAATGTGTGCTAACGCCTTCTCATATATTATAGATATTGAATATATCTTGATATTTTGATGTATTCTGTTACTAAATATGTTGTCACACACAAATGAATTATACATAGTTTCCTCTTTCTGCATACTTCCCTAAGACAGCCTTGCTGTGACTTATTTCCCCTTCATACATTTACTCAGTTCCGTCATTAAATCTGGTTTGTTATATACTTGACTACTTTCCCATTTGCTATGCTCTTATTTTTTTAATTAGTTTTGATGTATTCTATTATCGACTGCTGTAATAACCCAAGCTCCCCACGGGGATTGTTACATTTTAATCTAATCAAATCTAATTATCTAATCCATCTCTATGCATATGCTAACATTTTTGTAATAGCTTGAAGTATTTATTTATCTAGGGTGTTTAGGCTCTTCAGAAGCAGTGCTTTAACCAGAATAATCTCACTTTCTGTCTAGACTGTGACCAAGGAGCGCAGTATGAGGCTTGTGTCTCAGCATAAGGATACCACCCTGCTGGCTCAACAGATCCACCATGTGCTCAACTTCTGCCAATGGGCCATCACTACTGGCAGCAGCACAGCGCTGCTCTACAGCAAGAGGCTGGTATGTTTCTCATGAGCCCCAGATGTTCAAGCCAACAGTATGTACAAAACTGAAGTTTCACCACAGTCGACATGGCTGGTTTGTAATCACGAAAAAAGCATTGCATTTGGCTTTGGTTGGATCCCCAAGTTTTGCTGTACGTGAAAAGAATTATACCAGTTTTAGTGTTAAATTCTAGTATTGCGGAACGTTAGAGTTAGGTCAGCCTCCGACATAACTTGTGACCTCGTAATCATCATTTCAGGCATGAACTTCAATCAGATGTAGGGTTGTAGCTAGTATATTGGTATTTTTCCATATGTGATGGATATGTTAACAGCAGCAGTCTAAAGCCGCATTTCGACTGCAGGAACTTACCCTCGGAACTAGGAACCTTCTGAGGAACTCGTTGCGTTTCGACCGCAGGGACTATGGTCTAAATTTAGTCGGGACATTTTCTGGGGCCTTTTTAGCCCCCAAAATGTTCCTGATCATGGTACTTTCTGAATGTTCGGGGTGGGGTTAGCATGGATGACCATTGTTGATTGGTTAAACACACAGAGCGTGGCTGTTTCAACTCGCCGACCGTTTAATTTATAAAACAAGGAAGTACTCTCATATCGATGTATGAACATTTTAGGACAAGGGGAGAACATTTTTCTTTTTTTCATAACATAGTAAAGTACAAGTAAATTTCGGCTTTGCTGTCGGCTTCCCAACTCCTTTAAAAAAAGACACAAAAAGATAATTTAGATGCACTGAAATACAGGCTGCAGAGATGTTGGCTGCAAGCTTGGGTGATCGAAGAGAGAGAGTGAATGAATGGAGCCGTGAATGATAAAAATATAATTCTCTGATTGTTTTACAACAGTTGCTTTCTACTCTAGTATTGATTTATAACCCATTTATGGCAGTGGGAGAACATTTCTCTTTGTTTTCATATAATAAATAAAGTCAGCTTTGCTGTCGGCTTCCTGACTCATTTTAAAACCGAGAGAGATCGAGTGAGCCAGCGGCCACACTGAACTGCCGGCTGCAGACGTGTCTCTCGGGCAAGCGAGACAGAGAGAGTGCAGCGGTGCTTTGAATGAGAAAAGTAAAACTTCTTTTCTGATGGTTTCTCAACGGTTACAATTTAAAGCACAGTGAGACAAAATCTGTTTTGTGGTGTTTTTCTTTCCGGTGTATTTTATATGAAACGGGCGGGCACACTGAACTGCAGACTGCAGAGTGTGTTTACACCTGCGACCACCAGCCCTCATCCTGTCATGTTGCTTTTTACACATCAGTGGACTCATTTGCATAATCTTTCCAGATCTAAAAAGACAATTGGCTCAAGGAACCTTCTAGTTCCTTCAAAATAGTTCTGGAGACTTAAAAGCCCCCAGAACCTTGTGTTGAAACACGGCTTAAGAACATGACATTTTGTTTGGAGTGTACTTCTGGATCAGCCTTTTCTAGATTTGTGAAGTTTCAGAACCACCTTTTATCCCACATTATGTGGATGTTTTTTTTTTGGCTCAAACATGGAGGCCTGCCACGTGGATTTAAATACTGACCACAAGACAGTCAGCAAATGAGATAATTTTAATTACTTTATTTTTGGTTCAGAGTAATGCTCCCAAAGGGCATGTTTACAAATGGGCTGTTTGTTGCTTTGATAAAGCCAGGCTCAGTAACTGAAAGACGTTATTGTGTGTGTGTGTGTGTGTGTGTGTGTGTGTGTGTGTGTGTGTGTGTGTGTGTGTGTGTGTGTGTGTGTGTGTGTGTGTGTGTGTGTGTGTGTGTGTGTGTGTGTGTGTGTGTGTGTGTGTGTGTAGATCCTGTTCCAGCTTCGCCAGCTCTTCAAGGCTAGACTGGAGCCAGCTCCCCAAGCCAATGGAGTTGTGCGCTTCTTTTGTGACCCCACCTTCTGGGCCAAAAACGTGGTAAATCTAGGTAAGACAGGCCTATTACCGTATTATGATTATTATCCCCCATTATCTTATATATTGCCTTTCAGTCTCTTATTGATTTATCTTAATCAAGATTAAGAGAGAACAATCTTAATTTGCCATTAACATGGGTTTCATTAGATTTGTATGGCCTTTGCATGCTTATTTTAATGATAATCCTGATCTGGGATACCAGATTTAGTCTTGCCTTACTGAACAGAGTCATAAACAGCATTGAAAATGAGCAGTAAGCAATTGAATAATGTGCCCTGTCGCATAAAAAAAAATTAAGCAATGTTTCACACCGGTATAGCGCATGTGTACTTCTTTAAAGTATGCTTACTGTTATCCCTCTTCTTATTATTGTAGGTAATTTGGTAATCGAGAAGCCACCCCAACCTGTGCAACCGCCCGGTGTGATGGTAGGAGGACCCCCTATTTCTCCAGGCCAAGGTCACCATGGCAAACACCCAGGACAGATCAACCTGGCCCAGCTCCGGATGCAGCACATGCAGCAGGCGGCCTACGCACAGCAAAAGCAGCAGCAGCAGCAGCAACAACAGCACCAGCAGCAGATCCAGCAACAGATGCGCATTGCCTCCCAAATGTCCCAGCAGCACGTCAGACAGGCCGGTCCACCAATGGGTCAGCAGCAGGTACGGAAAACATTCACCAGTCAAGGTACCAGTGTGGAAAACAATTTAATAAATCTGTGCTCCAATTGAACACCCTAGTGACTCATCAACATTAAAAGCTCACTTCAACATTTTTTTCTTAGTCCACCAAACAATTGTTTTATTAATTTTTATCACATTATTATATCTCTCCAGACCTTGTCAGGTATTAATAGATGATGGTGAGGCGTGAACGGTTGCCCCGCTTATACCATGGTCACTTGCCAAATAACATATTTTTAAAACATAAGGTTATATTTTAATTTGTTTTACAGTTGAAATCTAAAGTTTATCCAAACAATAACTCTGTTTCCCTGGTTACGCCTGTGGGTTGGACTAATACCTGGAACAATCATTCCCATCCTATAAGGTTCTTATGCAATGCAAACATTGTTCACGCCTCCAGGAAATAGGAAAGACCTTATATACAACTTGCCACCCTTAGCAACGGGAGATATTTATAGTCTGCTCCGCTCGTAGAGTCCTTCAGCTGAGCTACGAGCCAGAAAAGCTAATGCTATGCTAGCAAGATCCAAAGTCAATAACATTGTGTACAGTTGGCAATCAGTAAAAATAAGTTGACAGTATGTTGAACAACAAGACAAGCTAGCTATCCAGCCACGTCATTGTCCCCAAAACAATATAACGACTTTTACGAACAATGTTATCCGCGATGTGTAACGTTACTGTCTGCCGCAGCCTGAAGCAGCGACCTGAACAGTGAACGGGATGTGAGATAACGTTATTTGCTGTGAAACAAAGTCAGTTCAGAGGGGCAGTATAACTTACTTCTTGCAGCTTGTGTGTTAGCGCCATCCTGTGGTGTTCAGAGGCAGTGTTGGAAATAGCAGATTCACATTTCCTTTTTGTTTCAATGTAGCACATTCATTTAGAACAGTAAACAGTCACTTTCACCAGAACTCCTTCAGTAGGTGTCCTCCATCACTTTTTTATGTACACCCTGCAGCCAATCAGAATCGAGTATTCACCCAGACCATGGTATAATTTGTTTTAATTTAATTTGTGAATGTTACATTCCATTCTGTGAAAGCTGAACACCATAAATTGTTGTAACATTGTTTTCCTTCCTGAAGATTTACCTTCATGTCATCGAAGTGAATGCAGCGATTGTTAGAAAATATATATATTCTTGTGTGCCTCATTACACCTTTAGAACATTGTGAACTGAACCCTGCTTAGGTTCTCCAAGTGCTCGTAACTGCTTTCTGAATTAACTCACGGAGGTCAAGCCAGTAGATGGTGAATATGAACCACAATCGTGACAATCAATTGTTTTATAACAAACAGTTAAAAGCCTCAAAATATATGATTTAATGCAAGAAAATCTTAGCTTTTGAGATGCTGCAACCAGTTAATATTTGGAATTTTTAAAGGATAAATGTCTGAAGTGATGAATTGATAATTCAAGTCCTGAGTTTGTTTTCTGTAGATCGATAAATCTAGTCATAATGTCAGCACTAATTATATGTTTTATTCCTTTAATTGTATGACACCGAGAATCGTTTGCATGAGTTGCCATGGTTGAGTTTATCCATTGATCTTATTTTCACACAGTCTGTGTATGATTTTTGACAGCCTCCAAGGCTCATCAGTATGCAGCAGATGCCGAGAGGGCCTGGCGGTATGAATGGAGGGCCAGGTCCCCCCTTGTACCCTTCCTCCCATCATATGCGTCTCCCGGGTCCACCACAGGGCCGAATGCCCACGGCTCAGCCGAGACATAATGGACAGCAGTATCCCACCATGATGCAACCTCAGCTACAGAGACAGGTCAGTGTAAACACGCTTATGTTCCACTGTTTGGAATTCGATACACAGATGCAATTTGATTATTTTACAGCATACCTTGACCGTTTGGATTTTACATGTGATATTGTTTTTTGTCTAACACATTGTTGCTGTAATTTTTGTAAACTGAAACTGATGTACTGATGTATTAAAGATTGTTTAACCCGAAATGTATAGATACACTAGGCGATGCTGGTCTGAAGCAGCCAAACAGCTTGCCTAAGAAAGAAATATACAGTATTTACAGTATTGTTTGCGCATCATTTTCTCTCTAATGCACAAAAAAGTAACTTGGGTATATTTACAGATATTGAAGTGGGGTTTCATTTGATTTTGTTTGTTTCTGTAAATATTCCGGGGAAACCCCTCCAACAAGCAGATCTAGTTTTTCTAGTTTGTATTATTGTGGTTTTTATTCTTTAAAGTTGGTTAAGAATAAGGTATTATTGCTGAGGCCAGTTCATTGTTTTTTCCACCAGAGGGAACATCATGATGTCAAAATGTTGTTTATGTGAAAAAATACACATATGGCTCTGTTGTTACCTGGATATTTTAAAAACTCTCAAATAACATTATTGGTAAAATCTGTATCAATATTGAAAAAACGGTCAGCCAATCCTTTTCTTTTTGATGGCTGAATAATTGGGAAACTTTTAGATATATATTATATGCTTAAAAAGAAGGCTGTTAGCACTGTAATACTGCTATCCTTGTTAACTTTCTCAAGTTTTGAGTTCAGAGCTGTTTACATCCATGTTAACTATCTTGCAGTCTTCTTTCCTGTCTTTGTCGGCACATTGTAGCATATTTTGGTGTGTTACTTCCACCTGTTCATGAGTGGAACAGTGGGACACCATTGGTAGAACTGTTTAGGGCATGTGCTTCCTCGTGTGTATGTACGAGAAACAAAACAGGGACCCTTCAGAAAAAACAGCTGCATTGCACTACTAGAGGTTTAAATTTGATTTGAATTTTCAAAGTATTATTCAGTCCTGCTTCACACTGTCTTACCAATGTAAAAATACATATAAAGCTGATTTATTTGCTCAAGTCAAATAACGTGTTAAGTATTAAAAAAATTTAATTTTAAAATTGACTGCCTGCATGTAAGATTAGGTAAAAGAAACCTCCACTATATCCAGCCCCTTTTTCTTTGTGTCTAGATGTCTATAGAATCTGAGATGAGCCACCAAAGGTTTCGTTTCTTACTACAATCAGGGGTTTGGAACCTTTTTCCTACTTTGTTGTTTGTGTCTTGTGCAGCATGTGTCACCCAAATGCATGATCATGCAACCATGTTGTTTTTACCACTAATTATTTTCTGATAAAACTCTGAATGACCTGCGTCATTGTTCCTGTTGTCCCTCCTTTCTTCCCTTCTTTTTTCTTTCCGGTCATTATCCTTCCTACCCTCCTTTCTATGGTTTTCTTTTCCTTGATCCCTCCTCCCTCTCTCTTTTTCTGTGCAGCATTCCAACCCAGGGCATGCCGGCCCTTTTCCGGTGGCTTCCCTCCATAATGCCAACCCCACGAGTCCCACCAGTGCCAGTATGGCAGGTGCCCATGCTCACCGCGGCCCTGCCAGCCCCATCATAGGTCCCATCGAGCTCATCCCCTCCGTCACCAATCCTGAGAACCTGCCCTGCCTACCTGAGATCCCGCCCATTCAGGTGCGCGCATTATAACCATGTTTTTGTTGTTTGGGACACTTTTAGATTTTTGTCAGACTAATTAATTTTCAAATTAAAATGAAATCAGATGGAAGTCTAAGCATCACATATTTAGCATAATGACAAACATTAACAAACATTTTGAAACCAAGCCAAATGTATAAAATGTGCTATAAACTGGGAAAGGTTTGTTGAAGCACAACTACAAAGTCTAATGTGCTGCATGAGGAGGCAGAACTAACACAGGCCAAAATGTTTGTCTGTTGGCTGGTGTTACAGCTCCTGGTAAATATATTCCTTTAAAAAAAATCTATTGACCTCTTGAGTAACCTAATTCTATGTTGATATTTCCCCTACCTCTGTGCTTTTCTAGCTAGAGGATGCAGGTTCCAGCAATCTTGGACACCTCCTGTCTCGCTACATCACAGCCAGCACACAACATCACCTTGGCTCAGTGGACATGAACCCCTCACCTGGACTGTCCACACACTCTCCTGGATCTTCAGGTACCCTCACGTTCATGGAGATGGATTCCCAGAGGGAGGAGCTTTTTTAATGCTTTATTTCCTGCTTTCTAAAGTTGCCCTAATCACATTTATGATAACATCACAGACTTCAGTGGTCGGGCCTAATGTCACAAAGAGCAGCCATTGGCTCTAACTGTCAAATTCTGCCAAATTATCAAATGTGACTTTTTACACGTGTTATACATTGGAATAACTGGGTTTAATGTATAAGCCATTTCAATTTCATTTCCACAAAATTACACTATGATATCATTACCATGCTATAAAATGATGTAGTAAAATATCGGCAATGTTGCCCACCCCTTCATCATATCCAGTATCTGCTTCCTAGATACTGTGTACATTTACTGTCATGTACTTGTACACAGGAAGTGATCACTGCTGCTTCATCAACACCTGTTTCTTGTCTCATTTCTGTCTGCAGGTCTATCGAATGCCCACACACCAGCACGGCCTTCTAGCACGTCCAGCACAGGCAGCAGAGGCAGGTAAGAACATATGAAAGTGTTTTAATAGCAAAACACCACACAAAAAAACGTATTAACATGCCAAAGCCCAGGTTAACTGATTCAGTAACTTAGACTCAATCAAACTTTTAATTCTTGCAGTGAGTTACACTGCTAAAAAATATTTGGTGGGAGTGACACGATTGGAGTGAGCACAATTAAGCAACAAGACTTGCTCAAGCAAGGCGTTCTAACAGCAGGATGGTGATGAGGTCATGCCACATAACCCTGTCTATGTTTAAACCAGACACTTGAAAATCAGCGGCTGGGTCAAGGACAGAAGGTGGATGTGGAAGTATGAAACTTCTTGTCTCACACTATAAATTAGCATTTTATTAGTTAACAATCACTGTAGCCTTTCCCTAACCTTAAGAAAGAAGTTTTAGTTGCCTAACTTTAACCCCAATACTCGTTTTTGTCGCACAAGAAGTCACCAAACTCCATTTTTTATCAAAATGTGTCGGTTTAGTTTTGCCTTGCTTTACATACTTGGTTAAACACTACTGGGCCAAATGAAACAAGCAAGCTGTATGTTTGTCCTGTGGTCAACATAGGGACAGGAGCAAGTAGAGTCTTAATTAGTAGTTAATTGGTTTGAAGTTGTTAATGAATTTAAACAATTGTGTTGTTTTTGTGTGTGTTTAAGCTGCAGCTCTGCAGGGAGGGCGGGGCCAGGAGGTGGAGCATCGGTGGAGCAGGTGAGGGTGAAGCAGGAGCCTGGTACAGACGACAGCTATAGCTGTCCAGCTTCTTCTCTGAAGACGGAGCGGGGCAAAGATGCCGGGAGGAGTGCCTGCATGGTATGATTTCTGACAGAATCCATCAGTCTTTGCCTTCGACATACTCAGATATGCGCTTCTTATTAATGGGAAATACATAAAAGATTATACATGTGCTCGGACAGTATTGTAAGATATATGAAAATAAGACAATTGTTCAGAATATACTCGTACTGTCTTAAAACCGTCTAATGTTTTTGTGTGCATTTTACCCCCAGATGAGCAGTCCGGAGAACAGTCCCCTTCCTGTCTTGGGAGTCGTAACTGCTGGCCAAGATGCTCTCAAGGCTTTAGGGGAGCACATCAAAACAGAACCCCAATCTGAGACACCTTGTTCTGGACTAAATGGCTCCACTGCCACCACCTCCTGTTCTTTCACTACCACTATGACCGCCACTACCTCGTTATCCTCCGGGAACAGCAGCAACACAGCAGGCACTCCGCTTACTAATGGAAACTTAGACAAGGGGACAGAGACCAAAGGGGACGGGGCGTCGGCTGGAACAGGCAATTCTGGTGGGAAGGAGGACGACCCCAATGAAGACTGGTGTGCTGTTTGTATCAACGGTGGTGATCTGCTGTGCTGTGACCGCTGCCCCAAAGTGTTTCACATGAAATGCCATGTACCCACCATAAAAATCTTCCCAACGTAAGTGATCAGTATAGGTGATTTTTTTTTTTTTTTTTTTTTGGTGGTGTATTTGGTGTTTAACTGCTGTGTAACCAAAGTTAATAAAGAAAACAGAAAAAGAAGAGACTTGCAGAATGTATGAGATGCAACACTAAAACCAGAACATGTTTTAGACATTGACAAAGTTGATACCTGATTTGTAGTAACAGGCCCATACTAGCAGACAAATACGTCAGTCTAAACCTAATGTCTCATTACACCACTCAAAACATTTGGCTTTGGCTGCTGTTAATTGACCATGCAGATGAAATATAATGTTAACATAATATCCTCTGTGTGATTTTTGTGTCTCAGGGGTGACTTTCTCTGCACATTTTGCCGGAGTCTAATCACCCCAGAGATAGAATACTGTGACGACAGCAACAAAATCAAAGGAGAGCAGGGCCTGAGTCCTGAGAACCAAAGGGTCAGTACAGCCACCACACCCTTTAAGGCCTCTTTGTGATTAGTACATCTCTGCTAATATGCTTCTTCCTCTCTCTCTGCAGAAATGTGAACGCCTCCTGCTGCACATCTTCTGTCATGAGCTCAGTGTGGGCTTCAGGAAACCTGTTCCTAGCTCTGTAAGTAGTTCGACAGGACTTACACACACACACCCACACACATAGTTCAAACACTACCTGATGGCACTCTTCCTGTTCCTCTTGTTTCTTATGTGGTGGAAAAGGTTAATTTGTCTTTCTTTGTTTTTATTAGTCCAAGAATGCTCTCGTTTTTTGTTGACGAACAAACAGATTGCACAAACTCACCAAGGTGTTTGAAGTAGACAGGGTTGCCACTTGGAATTACAAAGAAAGAAATATTGTGAATTGTGAAAAGTTGTGAAAACAACTTACTTTTGGTCAAAATTCCAATATACTTTTACCCCTTTTGCAAACTAGGACAGTTTTGAAATGCAATGAAAACACCTGTTAGCACCTTTTTTGTGTCCTGTGTGCTGGTATTGTCTTCTTGTTTTATTTTATTGCATACTGGAATCCATCCTTTATGTTCTGTGGTTACTTGATTAGTTAGCTCTTGGTAGGCTCATTACTTGATGAACTCATAAAATCTTTTGAGACATGCTTGTGTTGAAAAGTTGTACAAATGATATGAACATTATTTCATATAGCCCTCATGTTGGCGAAGCAGGTCCTGGAAATTGTAATCACGTCTGATTGAGTTTTCCACATGCTTGGAGCAACTTAAGAGAAAAATGTTCTAGTGGTTGATCTCTGTGAAGCTTTTTTTGTTTTTCACAAATATCTGCTTTATGTTTGACCAGTTTTTGTTTTGACATGCACCCTTAATACAACATTATGAGACAATTTATTGTCAATTAAGTTTTTACTTTGAATGAGTTTGCATTGATGTTTGTGGATACATAAACATATAAAAAGGAAATAAACTATAAAGCAAAGTACTGCAACAGACAAGAACATTAAACTATATTATATAAATATTACAATAAAAGGTAAAAGACACTATCAAATATGTACAATGGACCTGTTTTAGGATAAGTTAACTGGCTTTGGAGTTGTCTCATTTCTGTTTCGGTTTATCTGCCAAACTGCAAGCCACACTGTCCTCCACCTCATGTTTAATGCAAAGAGAAACTTTTCGACATCCTCTGAAATAGTTAGAGACTTTGTCTAATCCAGTTTTGTTCAACTAGGTGCCAAACTACTACAAGATTATCAAGCACCCCATGGATCTGAAGAAGGTGAAGAAGAGGCTGCAGTTACGAAGCTCCCAGCACTACCAATCCATCCAGGAGTTTGTGTCCGATATGCGCCTGGTCTTCACAAACTGTGCAAATTACAATGAGGTGAGCAGCATGAGTCTTGCGCCTGCTTTTGGGGAATGGTGCGTGTGCGTGTGCGTGTGCGTGTGCGTGTGTGTGTGCGTGCGTGCGTGCATGCTGACAATGGGTTAGTGATATGAGTTGAAGTTAAAATTGCCACTAGCTACTTAAATAGCTTAGATTGAATCATTTGACAATTTTCATGTCCAAAAAAATACTAGGCTAACACACTATGCCTTTTCAAGAATAATTATTTTGCAAAAACGCAAGTAAACAATAAAATGAATAGAGAAAACCAGAAGGACCCCTTACAAGATAGATAATATACACCCCTTATGCATGCCTCTTTGGAATAATTATTACAGTATTAGTTAGTGAAAGAACACCACAAGAGAATAGTATTAGAAAGATATTAGACATGCATTAAAATATTTACATAGAATACCCATAACACTATATATATACACACACACACACACACACACACACACACACACACACACACACACACACACACACACACACACAGGCTAAATAAAACATGGATTCTGATTAAGGTATTTAAAATAATATATACTAGACACACACATTAGAACGTGATCTATGAATTATTTTAGATTGAAACGTCTACTTGTATATGGATTTTATATCATGATGTTAAAGAATCAATGGATACAACAATTTGTATATTAGTACCAGGTATTGTATATCACCTCAATATATTAGTCTAACCCTGACATTGGAAAAGGAGGTGGGAAGGGGTGCTATAGCCTGCAATGTGCGTACAGTTTTATACACCTACTAACACTGGCTGTTGGAGGGTGGAGAGGAGAGGCGTCTCTTTTCACACTGGCTTCAGGAACACTGTCTGAACCCTTTTAACATTGTCTGCATCACAATAATACATCACACGTTTGGTTTTTAATAGATCACTGTGGTCATATTCTTCTATGGGGAAATTATTTATTTGAATGTATATTGGATGTGTTTATTTCGTTTGATTATTTGGTGTGGGTATTAGTTTAATTGCTTATGATCTCATGTACCCTCTGTGTGTAATACAGACTCTTGGAGAGAGTCTTGCTTGATATGTCAACTTGACAAATCTACTATAAAGCATACTGTATATGATCCTGTATTACACCTTCCAATCACACGAGGGAGCTTCTATTTTATCAAGAAGTGAACAGTGTCTGGAATAACAACCCAGACTACCCTGAGACATCACTTCATTTGGCTAATGTTACTCTTAAAGGCTCTGAGCTGCAGGACAACCTCACCATACGTGCGATATTATTATGAAACCAAAATTAACAGCAAGCAGGGTTCTCACTTAAGGATGTTTTGTAATGTTCGATACATCTTGTGTCATTTTCGTTTGCATGACTTATAAATATAGACGAAGACATTTTAAGCAGAAGGACATCACTGTAATTAGTAAGTCATCAATTAGTGACTATTCAGGTAACATAGGTCACCCCCATGGCAACATGCACAAGGGCTAGATTTTCAAGATAGATTGAAGCTCTTTTCAGAGCTGGAGACTTAAAAATTATTTGTGTAGTTGAAGAATCAGTTTCGCTTTATTAACCTGTGCACACATAGCATATACATAGAGCTGGGCGATATGGAGAAAATCAGATATCACGATATTCCTGACCAAATACCTCAATGTCGATATTGCGATGATATTGTAGGCTTGACAATTGTTGCTTTAACAAAATGTTTTCACAATTAGATATTAGATAAATAATCATCAGCAATGTGGATATAATGACAAAGTGGGTAAAGGCAAATAATAAAACAGCTAGAACAGTCTGGTAAGTGAAGAAAATTACATTCATTTACTGTAATGCAGCCTTTAAAACCAGAAAAAGACAACCCTTATGCCATATCCCAATATTATGATTTTCAAAATCGAAGACCATATCTAGTCTCATATCTCGATATCGATATAATATTGATATATTCCCCAGCCCTACATATACAAACAACAAAAATCTAATATTTCTAGGTATGACAATTGGAAAAAGTGCT